>NC_049212.1:38973614-38981114 GCF_013347855.1 Anguilla anguilla
GCCGACTTCTTCAGCACCTCGAACTCCGAGTCGGGGTCCACCTCCACCACCTCCTCCTCGGGGATGGTGAGGGCGCGGGTGAGGGGCGTGGTGCCCGCCGGGACCTTGAAGGTCTCGTGGAACTCCACGGGCATGCTCAGGCGCAGGAACATCATGTCCGTGTTGGCGTTCTGCGAGCCGAAGGTCTTGTGGATCAGCTTCAGACAGGGCGCGGTCTCCTCCGTCCCGTCTATGCGCGTCACCTGCAGGAGGGCAAAGGAGGAAATAGCTGCCTGCTTAATTAGTGCATTAATCAGTCGCTCATTTAACTAAACAGCCTGGTGAAGGGTTTGTGCTGCAAGGTGAAGGGTTTGTGCTGCAAGGTGAAGGGTTTGTGCTGCAAGGTGAAGGGTTTGTGCTGCAAAGTGAAGGGTTTGTGCTGCAAGGTGAAGGCACAGGCCTCAACCATTTCTTTGCCTTTTACTTACTGGATACTAGACTGGTTTGAATATGCACTTTAAATAATTTAACTCTTTAGATGCTGGTAAAATTTGAAAACACTGCTGCAGATCTCAGAGTTGTCAACAAAATATGTTAATAACAAAACATGCAATCTTATAAAATAAGAAAAACTGTTCATATTGCCATTTAAACAATTAAACTGACAATTGTTTAAGCATTTCAAACACTTCTTTCACCCATGATACCAGCAGCGATACCAATTTAATATTTTACAAAAAAATGGCCGTTATCATAGTGGTAAGTATAAGTATGGCTGTACGCCGCAGAGCCTACAGGGCCTTGCGATGACCCCACAGTCCGCTCGGCGTGCTCTACCTCGATGTGGTGGTGGTCTGTCGGGACGGGGACGAACTGCGGCAGGCTCTTGCTGAACCACATGGTGATGTCGCGCTTCATGTTGATGGCGAAGGGCTCGAAGCCCTCCTGCAGGCCGCAGATAGCGAAGTAGCGCAGGCTGCTGACGTTCTGGCCCAGGTTGATCCGGCCCACCTGGGACAGGCCCAGCGAGCACACGGGGATGAAGCCTGCAGGGGGGTGAGGAGCGTCAAAACAGCACAGCGTGACCAAGCTTACAACATACTGTACACCTCGTCAATCAATCAATCAATCAATCAATCAATCAGCTATGTCAATCAGGCAATCAATAAATCAATCAGCAAAGTCAATCAATCAAGCAACAGATCAGCTGCGTGCTTTGCAGGTGCCACTGAGGAATAAACCATATGAAAAAAAACCTGTATTGCACATGTTGGGCATTCATAGGCAACAAGCTGCCCACCTTTTTTCCCCAAGATGCTTTATGATTTTCTATATGTTTGTATTGCTGATGACAGTTTTTTTTTTTGTGCACCTACACTCTGTACAGTGCTTGCATAGAACTACAAATTTATTATAAGGGTACATTTCTCAGTGGTTGTGCTCCATCACCCCAACAAATTACCTCTGTATCCCAATACACACAAACACACACACACACACACACACAGAAACACACACACACACCAGGTTCAGCATGCCACTCACCCTCTCCGATCTCGATGTCCTTGAAGGCCATCTCAGAGCCCGAGTCGCTGATGAGCATCTCCCCGTTGAGGGTGAACATGATGTTCTGCTCCGTCAGGTCGATCATGCAGCCCACCACGTCGCCCGACTGCCACTGCCGACCGAACGGCTCGTTCCCCACGTGCCAGCGTTGAGCCTGCGGGCGTGAAAGGGAGAGGGAGAGCATTGATACATAAATGACAGATAAACGAGGTCAGTGTAATTTCATAAGGAAGTGAAAGGGCGCGTAGGTGCTGACAGCTCTGTTTCAGGCACGCAGGCAGAGGTACCTTGAAGCCGTTGAAAACGTAAGCCAGCTCGTCCGTGCCCAGGTCGATGTCGGACCGGACGCTGGGCCTGGCCCACCCGACCCTCATCTCCCCCACGGTCACCGCCTCGAACTCGAAGTACCACTTCCCGTGGGTCACCGCGTACGACTTCTCGGCTCGGAACAGGCGCACCTTGTCTCCGCGCGTGTTCTCGACCCCATGACCACCTGGGTGAGATGGAGGAGGAGGGGACAAATGGTAAAGCGGGGATTTCGAAATAATTTCCTGGAGGGCTGCAGTGTGTGCATGTTTCCATAGGTTTCCTGTCAACTAGCCTTGGAAACAAGGCATGTGGAATTATTTAACCAATCAGAGGCATAAACTCAGCACTTCAGTACTGAAACATTAAGCATTAAAGGCCTGCAGTTCTCCAAGGCTGGGGATTGAGATCCCAGTTACAAAGAGCGAAAGACGACATACTCGCAACAAAATAAAGTTAAATAAAATATGGAAAAACACAGACACACCGCGGTAAGAACACCCGCACGCCGGGAAAGAAAGGGCGAGACTCACTGCTCTCCTGGTCGGGAGGCTCGATGTTGTACCCGTAGCCAATGAGAGTGCGCACGGCGGCGCAAACGCTGTCCCGATTGGTCTTCTTGGTTTTCTCATCCAGCAGGTTGTAGGGCACCAGACGAGGGTTGCGCTTATTCAAAATGTCCTGATTGGAAAAATAATACTAACATGAGCAGGGACACAGTACACCCTGTAGTTCTCTTCCTGTATCCCCTCCATGTTCTTAAATCAGTGCAATATCATCAAATATACCAGGAATATGACGCACAGAGAATCTTTTGCTCAGCCTTATCGGATTACAGGTGGTTTCTCGCAACTCACAACATTGTGAGGAGAAGGAGGGATAAATGAAAAGGGGGAGTGACGGATGAAAGGGGAGGGAGACGAGGTACCTGCACAATGCTATAGGTCCAGCCCTGCCGCACCCTGTCCCTCGCCCAAACATTGTGCCCGTTCTCCGCCAGCTTCTCCACCAGGGTGTTCTGATTGGGCGTCAGTTTGACGTGGCTGAGATCCAGAGGGGCGGGTTTGTAGCCGCTGCTCATAATGTATCTGATTGGGTAAGAGCATGGGCAAAACGTTGCATCAGACAAAGGGTGGGGCACTGTGCATGTGCACTGGTTGATTTCAGAGAAAAAAACACTGCATGAAAATGCGACATGTGAGCGTTGCCTTAAAAATTGCCAATAATCTGCAGGTAACTAAACTGCTATAAAAAAGTTACATTACACAAAGTCTGCAACTGCTACCAAAACATTGTCCAGAAAACAGCCATCCCCCCACTCTACTGTAGGTACTACTCCTAACTCCTGGGTTGGTTCACTTGCAGATAAAGATCGCAAATGAGCTTTGTGGTCTAATGCCGCAAAACTGCATGACTTCCACACTGCAGAGGACTTACGTTTTGGGAAGCTTGATTTTCTTCAGGTTTTCCTCCGCCTTTTCATCTCCCATGCCCACATGGCATCCCAGAGCCAGCAAGGTCCTGTACGTTCACACAGACAGAACCATACAGAGAGTCGTGTGAAACCTGCCTCACCAACTCGGTGACTTTGTTGTCCGATCAAGAAACGTTTCGATTTCAGACTACCAACATTTCTTTTAAAAAAATGAGTGAGACATTTTTTAAAATTCCCCAAATTTTCCAAACTCATGAAAATGGCTGGTAGCTGTAATAAACTCGTGTTATAATAATATATCGCACGTCCAACTACAAACAATATTAACAGCTGCCCATCAACAAACGGCGTAGTGCCTTCTAGCAACAAATACACCCATCCCTAGCTAATAGCCTAACTCCCCATGGAAAAAGGTCCCAACAACGCCTGAAACGGAGAACAGCAAACAGTCTGACCAGGCTCGAGTCCCCACAGTCTCTAACCCCGGGCCCATACACCTTCTTTTCACTAAAAACTGACATAAGTCTAACTGAAGAATTTGATTTCAGTGTATACCATATCTTAAAGGTGTTCATTTGTTCACATATGTTTTAACATCATAACTTGATGTAGGCCTAGGCTATATTAGGTGCTGTCATTTACGATATACTGTATGCCCGTCGGATTTGTCACAAAAATGAATAACGTCAACGTTAGGCTACATTTTCCATGAAACTGATTATAACTAACGCTAGTGGACGAAAGACCGTCAGACACTCACTTGAGAGTCTCTCCTGACATCTGCAGATTGTAGTTCCTCTCCGGCTCTGGGAGGCTCTGGAAGTCCACCAGGCAAGGGTGCAATTTCTTGTTGTCATCGCGGAACTGGGGGGGGGGGGGGCAGATGGAACATGACAGCAAGCGGAACGGACACCGGCGACGTTATTACCGTTGCAATTTGTATTTTTAAAAAGTCGCGAGGCTGCCAGCAGATTAAGAGTAATAGCCGTTCTTTTCAGTTCACCTTCTCAGTTAAATTAGCTACTAGTCACCTTACACTTGAACCAGTGGGTAATTTGTCCTCTCTATTTGATCTGTCCTGTCTCCTTTACTTACCTAGCCTGACATGCATGTCTTCGTTAAAATATTACGCTTTTAGTTCGCGATGGGCCTGAAAGTTTTTGTGTGGGATGCAGAAGTTTCTGACGAGTTTTTTCTGGCTATGTTGCTTCTGGAAACATAACGTCGCTGCACAATCGGTTTTGCAGTTAGCTAGCCCACTAGCTAAAGTTTGTTTGCTTGCTTGTTTGTTTGTTGATAATAACCTCTGTTAATATTTACAAAGTCGTTCATTGCACAAATAAACCGCCTGGGTCAATGGGAAACACACTAAAACAGCAGCTCACCAGCCCGTAGGTCCAGCCCTGCTCGATGCGGGTGACGGCCCACAGCTCGTGGATGTTCTCCGCCAGCTTCTCTCGGATGCGTTCCAGATGAGGCGGCAGTACAATCTGAAATAAGCAATAGGCACTGAAGCGTTAAGCATAATATAGTAAGCAGTGGTTAATAAACAGCAGGTTATTACGTGAGAGCATCCGAACAATTAAAATGCAAAAGATGATGCTGAGTTTTTAAAAAGCCATATTTTACCATGTCAGGCTGATTTTAAGTGAGGGGTGGATCCCAAAAAAGAAATCAATCATTAAGTGGGTTGTAAACTCAAGTTTGGGAACCTCCTGACACAAAATACAATAGACTGTTTTATTTTGGAACACAGTGAACAACCAGGGGTATCATGATCAGTCTAAACGATGAGTAGCAAGAGTATATCAGACAACGTGTGCAGACGGCAACTGTCCAATACTGTAATAAACAGAATTATAGTACTTGTGGATTGGAGAGACATATTTTCATAGAAAGGGAATAGACTAAATTGTTTGGGAATGTACAGTTTCATAGCTTGAAGGAAAGACAGTAGCATTATATAGTAGGAAATGTATTCTAGGCAACACTCCCTAAAGATTACTGCAGGGGTGTAAATGACAATATGATGGATAAGGTGCAGACCAGGGTCAAATACTGTGTTTGACATAGTTTATCCGGCTTTAGACACCAGTAAAATTCACGCGGATTCCTGACCATTTTAAAAAGAAACACCCGATTGGTTTGTGAGACTTTTAGTTTCGTGTTTTTTAAGCTTCAACCCACACCTACGGAGGTGCAGTATTTCAGATTGGCGTTTGACTCTGGGTCGATGGGACACAGGCGGAACACAGACAGTACCTGCACAGTGTCCACGGGGCAGGGGGTGAAGGAAGTGTGCGTGAGGGACTGCGTGGGACCCAGCAGGTTTCGGACGCCGTCGAAGTCGTGCTTGTACTCCTTGATGGGCTCGATGCGCATCCTGTCTTTGGGCAGAAGGGCCTCGTAGCAGGGGGCGTACCCAGGGGGAGGGAGGAATTTGAAGTCTCCGTGACGACCGCCCAAGAGGAAGCGCGCCCTGGCGGATGAGGGAAACAACGTCGCTCAGATCAACTGTTCAGAGACCCTCTTACCGCCAAATCCCTCTTTCTACCCAGTCTCATCTCTTCTCTACCATTCCTCCTCCCTCCCACAATCCTCTCTGCTGTCCCAGGTTCTACCCTCAGGTGAAGCCCACTCTGTTCCACCCACAGATTCTATACATGGACCAGATACTCAGCTCTGTATTGTTACCATAGAAAGTTCTACAATTGAAGACAAAACACCAGTTTATATAGAGAATTTAATCTCCTGAAATCTCAGTAAGAGTCATGACCAAATAAAATACTGTAGCAATGGACATTCTATACAGTAATACTGAACCTTGGGCTGTGTCCAGATTTTGGGGTCAGTTCCTCTTAAGTTCAGTCAATTCACAAAGTCAGTGGAATTTCAGTTAATGAATTGTAAAACCACAGAACAATGTTTCAGTACAGTGAGTACATTTTCAGAGAATCATTTCCTGATTGGTCAGAATGTAAATGGATCTACACCAGTCCGTGGTCGTGTCCACGGATCACAGACTCCGCCTCCTTACTTGACTCCAGCGGAGAAGCTGATGGTGGGGAAGAAGAGGCCGTCCAGGTTGAAGTTCTCGAACATGCCCTGCACGGGGTGGCCGTTGATGCGGAAGGAGATACTGGGCACGCTCAGATCCAGGCAGCAGCTGACCACATCGTCCGCTGCCAGCATGTGCGGATTGGGCGAGGCCACCTGCCGAGGTACGTGCCCTAGAGAGAGCGGGAGGGGCTGGTTAGAGAGGTGTGGGGCTAATCATAGGGAGGGGAGGGGCTAATCATCAGGAGGGGTTTGTCAGAGAGCTAGGGGCTTGTCATATGGGAAAACGGTGCATTAAGGGAGAGGAGCTTGTACGAAAGAGGGGAGGACTTGTCCAAGAGAAGGAAGAAACTATTTGACGGGTTGCTTCAAGAGCCCTGCCTGCCCACAAGGCCCAAAGCAGAATATGACCCTGGACTGCACTAACTTTAAAAAACCTTTAACATAAATGCTTAATTATACTAACATGGGATCATACATGTCCAACATGTCCATACATTAAAAAAAGTAACAATAAAAACATTTTTTTAATTAATAAGTTATAGTAATTATATAACATGTCCCCCTGTTGCTATACTAATTACCCAATGTACCCCTTTCCCCTGGCTAGCAGTGACCTCCCCTCCACTGAGGTCACCCCCAACCCACCAGCGGAGAATTACTGCACATGCAGTCTGAGCTCACCTGACCACAGGTGCTGCCCGTCAAAGCCATAGGAGTAGAGGTCGTCCCCGACGCCGTTGCCCCCCCAGCCCTCGCCGCCCCCCGGGTAGGGGCTGTACCCCTCAGTCAGGGCCCAGCCCACACGCAGGTGAGCAGCTTGAGGGGTCACAAAGGGCTCCACGTAGTCCACTATCACCTCAAAATACCACTTCTTGTACTGAGTGGACCCCTCGCACGTGCCCAGAAAGATGTTGGGTCTCACGCTGAAGAGGGAGAAGAAGAAGAAGAACAACAACAACAACAACAATGAAATTAGCCAATTAAAAAATAAAAAATAAGCAAGTTGAGCTCTTATTTTCCAGAGGGGAAAAAAATAATTAAAAAGCCATAAGACTCTTATTTTGAAAATGAGACTCAAATACACAGCAAAATGTTCAGTGCAAAAATACCTTTGTTGTTCATTCTGTGTTTTTAATCGAACACATGCGCCCCCT
>NC_049212.1:38986114-39081114 GCF_013347855.1 Anguilla anguilla
AGGCACAGGTACCGGCCCGTGGTGATGTGGCGCACGCGGAACGGCTGGCCCCACTTCATATGGCCCCCGCTCCAGCTGCACACAGAGAGATCAGCCAGGCAGGAAGAGTGTTACACAGAGAGATCAGCTAGGCAGGAAGAGTGTTACACAGAGAGATCAAGCAGGCATGAAGTGCATTACACAGAGAGATCAGCTAGGCAGGAAGAGTGTTACACAGAGAGATCAACCAGGCATGAAGTGCATTACACAGAGAGATCAGCCAGGGAGGAAGAGAATTACACACAGAGATCAGCCAGGCATGAAGAGAATTACACAGAGAGATCAGCCAGGCATGAAGTGCATTACACATAGAGATCAGCCAGGCAGGAAGTGCATTACAGAGAGAGATCAGCTAGGCAGGAAGTGCATTACAGAAAGAGATCAGCTAGGCAGGAAGTGCATTAAACGCCAGATGCACTTCCTGAAGGGAAACAGAAAATGGTCTCACCTGATTCGCAGGGGCTCCAGCCTCCACAGAGATCGGGCCTGGCTGCAAACTGCCCCGCCCTCGTACTGAGCGTTTCTGGAAGGAGAGAGAGTCGCGTCAGCGTGGCTGTGAGGGTGACCCCAAAGAAGGAGAGAGCGCAGCATCGGTGTGACCCCAACGTCATTGAGCCGAGGGGAGCCAACAGACTTTCCTATACTGTGTGGTTTGTCCTACATTTCCTTCCGTCCTGCAGATTTTACTTGCCATCCATGAATTACATTGACATGCACTGAAAAACCAAACCACTAGATAGCGCTCTTGTGAATGGCTTACCACTGTTCCTGGAGATCTGTAGGTTATCAATTCAGCCCTAATTTGGCACACCTGACTCTACTAATTATTTGCTCAATGATCTCTAGTTGTTGAATGAGGCGTGCGCTTTGTTGGAGTGAAAACCTACAGGATGGTAGATCTCCAGGAACAGGGTTGCGAACCACAGACCTACCAAACCCCAGTTTTTGTCTGCTTAGCATAATGTAGCACAGAGGTCAAAATTGCTGCTTTGTATCAGCTTGGTAGGGAATTCTGGGAAGACTCCAGACCCCCTCACCTGCGGTCGTCTCCCTGGTCGGCCGAGGAGATGGCCAAACACTCGTCCATATGACCGTGGAAGAGCCTGAGGACGTGCCCCCCTGTCAGAAACCCTGGGGGGGCGGGGGGGCGGGGGGGGGGGGGGGGGGGGATGAGACGAGAGTGAGTGAGATGGAGATGTGAAAGACAGTCTTCTCAAAGGCACAACGAACAGCGTGCAGCCTGAAAATCCAAACTCTGGGTCAAACAGTTATTTGAAATAGCTATTTAGACATGAGTACAATTCCACAGGTTACTGGCTTTTTGTAAATAGGCTCAATCATTATTTCACATGGTTGCACATTATGAGTAGTAACAGGTTTTGCTCAGAATAACAAGGGATCTGCAGAGTGATTTTTTTCCCCACAAGCAGGATTTTCAGAGCAGAAAGGTATTTGGCCCAGGTGTGCGAGGGTGCGCAGGTGCCAGGTAGGACATCCCATAATAAGACAGGCAGCTCACCCTCGGCCAGCTCGCACCCGGAGCACACGGGGTTCATGTTCCACAGGGTCTGCATGAAGGAGGCGTCCACCATCAGGTCTCCACTGGCGTAGGACAGGTGCTGCACAGGTGGGTAAAATGCAGGTAAAGCACCGGAACCAGGCTGCAGCTAACCTGACACAGGGCAGCGTCCACCTACACCAACACCCCCCCCTCCAGCTCTGCCCCAGTCCACATAACGAACAAGGGTGGATTTGTTTGGATAATGAATTTCTGGGTCATTAAAAATACATGTGTGAGCATACGTGTGTGTGTGTGTGCGTGCGTGCGTAGCCATAAATCTGTGATCAAAATTTTGAGTGCAATAAAATAATGATTATGATATTTATTCACCACTAAAATTTCTAACAATCTCTCATTTTTACAGATTGGGATTATTTAGTATTTTTTAAATATTTCACGTTAAGCCTTACCAGGTATCTCTCGGACGACACGCTGACCAAGATGAGGTCGTCTCCCACCCGGACCTTCTCCCCCTCTGACCTCTGTTTGGAGGCGGGATGAATGGTCCACCAGCAGGCCTCCCCTGGGGGGGGGGGGGGCATGCGCGCGTCAATCATTCACACTTCCAGAGCAGCTCACATTAATCACACACGCTCACATTCACACCGCTGGGTGTTTTACTGATGTAAGGCATGTTCAGTAGCTTGCTGAAGGTTACTATGGCAATGCCCAATCTGGGATTTGAACCTGCAAGCTCCATTACAAGCACAGTTACCTAACCGTTACTGCACACTGAGCTTAAGCAATGGGCGCTGGATCCAACAGCTGTCCACGAGACTTAAGGGGTGTGGGCCGGCTTTTTAAATTTTTTGGGGTTTTTTTGGGCAGAGAGCGGTAACGCCGTGTGTACCTGTGGAGTCCTCCTGGAGACCCACGTCAAAGGCCAGCTTGTCCGTGAGCGAGCGCGACGTGGTCAGGCAGCTGAGGTACTGCAGAACGCACAGACCGAGAAAGAAAGACTCAACATATAACACCCCGAGAGAATGAAACCCTGAGGTTGAGAAAGAGAGGGAGAAGGAGGAGAGGAGGGGGATGGAGGAGGTATCTGAGGGTGGAGGAAGAGAGGAGGGGGAAGGAGGAGGTTTGGTGGAGAGGAGGGGGAGGAGGAGGTTTATGGGGGAGAAGGAAGAGAGGAAGGGGGTGGAGGAAGTTTGGGGGGGGAGAAGGAGGAGAGAGGGGGATGGAGCAGGTTTGGGGGGAGAAGGAGAAGAGGAGGAGTGGGAGAGAGAGGGGATGGAGGAGGTTTGGGGGGGAGAAGGAGGAGAGGAGTGGGGGTTGAGGCGGTTTGGGGGGGAGAATGGAGGAGAGGAGGGGTGGAGGAGTTTTGGGGGGGAGAAGGAGGAGAGGAGGCGAGGAGGGGGGGTGGAGGAGGTTTGGGGTGAGAAGGAGAAGGAGGAGAGGAGTGGGGGTTGAGGAGGTTTGGGGGGATGGAGGGGGGGCGCGGGGGGGGGGGGGGGGGCGTTTCTCACCATGCTGGAGTGGGTGTGCCGCAGCAGAATGGCGTGGCCGTATAGCAGCGTCCGGTGCCCCCCTCCCTGAGAGGACTGTGGGGCCAGCAAAAGAGAAGCAGTTACCATGGAGACAACAACGCACCCAGTCCAAACCCGCTAAGATCCCCACGGACACGCCCACACCGGGCTTTTGAGGAAAGGGCGGAGACAGGTGTTCCACCAACACCCCCCCTCCCCTCTCCCCCGCACCCCCACCCACCTGAGGTCAAAAGGAAGCAATGAAAGAAGGCCAAATGCCAAAACAATCTCATGTTTAAATTGAATAAAAAGCATCCAAAAAGGGGAAACATCAAATACCGCCTCAAAACAAAACATCATACATGTTATGTGTGATAATTAGTCATACAAAAGAAGAGGTGTACAGGGCATCTGAAAATATCTGAATGAATATTTTCAAGAAAAAATAAAAGATGACATCGCACAAAACAGTTATTCCTGTCAGTCGACAGTCCCAAAATGCAACTTCAAAATATCTTACCTGTCATTTCACAATCCAAGTGAGGTTTTTTTTTAAACAAGAAAACATAATTATTTTTGTTGCGGTTGTTAGGGGATTACCATTACCTCACCACCATCAACACCATCATCACCATAGCAACCACTATGTGAGTGAGGACAGGCTGCTATCTTTCGTTAAGCAGATATAAAACCATCGGGATCACATGATCAGGCAGTTTTTCGGGAGGGGTCAGTGTGTCAGAGGGGGGTTTATTCCACATTAGCAAGGGCTCTGTGAACAGCTGGACGGCAGAGTATGCCCTGTTCCCCTCCTCCCCCGACCCTGCCCCACCCCACCCCTCTAGCCCCCTCTGCTCCTGCTAGCATTTCTCCCTGAGGCACATGCTGTGCTATTCTCATCCAAATCCCATCAGTCCCCAGGTCCCATCTCGGTGGAAACCCCCCCCCCCCCCCCACATTAATTATGAAATCCAGTAGCGTCTGTGTGCAATCGATCCACCCTTGTTACAGGGAACACTGTTCTGTTTAATGCTGCATTGCACTTTGCTGCTCGTTGAAAGACTCAAACTGAGTGTGTTTTTTTGGGCGTGGTCATTGTTTATGACACACCATGCTAGTCAATGAGAAGCGGTATGTGGGGTCATGCTGTATTGGGAGAGGAGAAAGATTTCAGAGGGGTGGAATGCATGTTTAATGGGATGTCAATAATGTTGGGTGGGGTGACAACGATGTGAATGAGGACTGAATTTGCGCAACATTCCAGAGTAGAGGTGGCATAGCCTGGACTCAAACCAGCAAGCTCATCCTACACTCTCCCCACTAGAATAGTTGTGGGCCATTTGACACCACACATGGGGGTCCTCAACTATGCCAGCACTGGACACAGAGAGGGACAGGTGTAACCAGGCATTTTTTGGGGAGGGGGGGTTGGGGGTAGAAGGGGAACAGGAAAATCTGCAGCACTGTTTCACCGAGATGAAAACCAGTCAAAGAAAGTACAATTTCAAGGGTCGAAGAGAAGTGCACAAGGAAGGAAGAGAAGGGGGATAGGAAGTTTAGGGTCACATGACAGGAAATGAGACATGTGCAAAGACATACCCATCTGTCCAAATCGACTGCCTATGGTCGGCAGGAGGAGGGGGGTTTAGGGTCAGAGAAGAGACAAAAGTTTGTAAAGTTACGCTGGTAGGTAAACTAGTCCCGAGACACAGAGATTTTATTTTACGAATAAAAACAGCATTCAGCACAATTTCCAGTCATTCATTTAAAGCTAAGTTTTTTTTCCCCCCAGAAGTGCATTTCCTGTCTGAAGTACAGAAACCCTGCTGAATTTTGAATCCATTTTGAGTCAACATATTTTCTCTGACATTTTACGGCAGTAAAAATGCATCTCAGTAAAATAAAAAAGTAAAAACAAATCACAAGGTTTCTACGCTGACTTCAATCACATAAAACTCCAATACGACTGCCCTCTGGCTATTCTCGTATTAGTGTGAAAAACTACTTTTAAACTACTTGCTAGTATTTTAACAGAACAGAGAAAATGATAAGCAGCTCCACTCAGGAAGGAGACTGGATTCTGTGCTGGTTAAAATAGTAAATGCAGACGGTATTGTCTGGGGAGTCTGGGGCCCCGCGCGATGCTCCAGGAGCCCCTGGGGACTTGCACACACACACACACACACACACACACACACAGCAGCAGAACAAAGGAGGAACAGGAGGAGATGATCGTCTAGACACCCTTAGCAAGACAAACTAAAAATAAAACAGCAACAGCTAAACGCTCGTTAAAATGGTTGTCTTTGTTATCATATTTTGCCAGCATTTGAAAAGATAAAAGTTTTTTTCAAATAAACATTTGATCCTGTTCTGGGCAGGCTGTAGATATATATAGAGAATTATACTGAGGATTTAATGAAATCACTGGTCTTAACTAACCAAAAATAAACTGGAAAAGTAAAAAATAAGAGTTTTGTTCTGGATATTGGGTGGAAATGGATGTGTTTTTAACTGCAGTACACCATTTTAATGGTGTCTAAGGGGCACAGTATTTTGCATTCAGTATTTGACCCAGTTCAGGGTCAAGTGGGAGATCCATGTTACTGCAGAGGCCAGAACCCATCCCTCTCTCCATCCTCCACCCCTCTCTCCCTCCCTACATCCCTCTATCCCTCCTCCGCCCCTCTATCCCTCCCCAGATCCCTCTCTCCCTCCCCCCACATCCCTCTATCCCTCCCACATCCCTATATCCCTCCCCAGATCCCTCTCTCCCTCCCCCACATCCCTTTCTCCCTCTCCCACATCCTTCTATCCCTACCAACATCCCTCTCTCCCTCCCCCCACATCCCTCTCTCCCTCCTCCACCCCTTTCTCCCTTCCCCACATCCCTCTCTCCCTCGCCCCACATCCCTCCACCCCTCCCCACATCCCTCTCTCCCTCGCTCTCACATCCGTCATCTCCACGGTGTTGGCCAGCATCTCCTGTAGGGCTCTGACGGACAGGGACTGCTCCAGGATGAAGGAGCAGATCGCCAGGTCGGGCGGAACATTCTGCAGTGGGGGGGGGGGGGGGGGGGGGGGTGCAGCAGACCAACATCAGAATCAGACTCAGCAGTCCACGAGCAGCCATGGAGAGATGATGTCACGTGTGTGCCTTTTTAATCATTCATACTGTGCATTTTTACCACACACTGCGCTAACCACATTGTGATGCAGTCCACCATACAAGACGTTCCTTCACAGTTATTTGAATGAGATGGGGGGGGGGGGGGGGGTGCAAGTTCTGTGAGGTTAGGGAGGGCGGGGTGGGGGGTGGGGTTTGTGGAACTGCTGTGAGGTGAGGTTAGGGAGGGCAGGGGGTGGGGTTTGTGGAACTGCTGTGAGGTGAGGTTAGGGAGGGCGGGGTGGGGGCGGGGTTAGGGTTAGGGTTAGGGAGGGCGGGGTGGGGGCGGGGGCTGTTACCTGGCGTTGGACGTGGTTTCCAGGAAGCAGAGGCGGTTTCCGAAGCCCTCGCAGGACAGGCACAGCTTAATCTGCTCCTTCAGCACGGTCGCAGTGCACTGCAGCACCACCTGGTCATCCTGCAGGGACACGGCCAGAGACACGCGTCAGTCACAGACACACGCGTCAGTCACAGACACACAGAGACACGTGTCAGTCACAGACAGGCGTCAGTCACAGACACCCAGAGACACGCGTCAGTCACAGACACGCGTCAGTCACAGACACACAGAGACACGCCCAGAGACACGCGGTCAGTCACAGACACCAGAGACACGCCCAGAGACACGCGTCAGTCACAGACAGGCGTCAGTCACAGACACACAGAGACACGCCGTCAGTCACAGACAGGCGTCAGTCACAGACACACAGAGACACGCCCAGAGACACGCGTCAGTCACAGACACACAGAGACACGCCCAGAGACACGCGTCAGTCACAGAGAGGCGTCAGTCACAGACACACAGAGACACGCCCAGAGACACGCGTCAGTCACAGACACCCAGAGACACGCCCAGAGACACGCGTCAGTCACAGACACACAGAGACACGCGTCAGTCACAGACAGGCGTCAGTCACAGACACACAGAGACACGCGTCAGTCACAGACACGCGTCAGTCACAGACACACAGAGACACGCGTCAGTCACAGACACACAGAGACACGCGTCAGTCACAGACACACAGAGACACGCGTCAGTCACAGACACCCAGAGACACGCGTCAGTCACAGACACCCAGAGACACGCATCAGTCACAGACACGCATCAGTCACAGACATCCAGAGACACGCATCGGTCACAGACACCCAGAGACACGGGTGAGTCACAGACACGCGTCAGTCACAGACATCCAGAGACAGGCGTCAGTCACAGACATACAGAGACACGCGTCAGTCACAGACACACAGAGACACGCGTCACTCACAGACACGCGTCAGTCACAGACACGCGTCAGTCACAGACACGCGTCAGTCACAGACACACAGAGACACGCGTCAGTCACAGACACACAGAGACACGCGTCAGTCACAGACAGGCGTCAGTCACAGACACACAGAGACACGCGTCAGTCACAGTCATCCAGAGACACGCGTCAGTCACAGACATACAAGACACGCGTCAGTCACAGACAACACAGAGACACGCGTCAGTCACAGACAGGCGTCAGTCACAGACACACAGAGACACGCGTCAGTCACAGACATGCGTCAGTCACAGACACACAGAGACACGCGTCAGTCACAGTCATCCAGAGACACGCGTCAGTCACAGACACGCGTCAGTCACAGACACACAGAGACACGCGTCAGTCACAGACACACAGAGACACGCGTCAGTCACAGACAGGCATCAGTCACAGACACACAGAGACACGCGTCAGTCATAGACACGCGTTAGTCACAGACACACAGAGACACGCGTCAGTCACAGACATCCAGAGACAGGCGTCAGTCACAGACATACAGAGACACGCGTCAGTCACAGACACACAGAGGACACGCGTCAGTCACAAACAGGCGTCAGTCACAGACACACAGAGACACATGTCAGTCACAGACATCCAGAGACACGCGTCAGTCACAGACAGGCGTCAGTCACAGACACACAGAGACACGCGTCAATCACAGACATCCAGAGACACGCGTCAGTCACAGACACACAGAGACACGCGTCAGTCACAGACAACACAGAGACACGCGCAGTCACAGACATCCAGAGACACGCGTCAGTCACAGACAGGCGTCAGTCACAGACACACAGAGACACGCGTCAGTCACAGACACCCAGAGACACGCGTCAGTCACAGACATCCAGAGACACGCGTCAGTCACAGACACACAGAGACACGTGTCAGTCACAGACAGGCGTCAGTCACAGACACACAGAGACACGCGTCAGTCACAGACACACAGAGACACGCGTCAGTCACAGACACGCGTCAGTCACAGACACACAGAGACAATGCATCAGTCACAGACAACCCAGAGACACGCGTCAGTCACAGACACCCAGAGACATGCATCAGTCACAGATAGGCATCAGTCACAGACATCCAGAGACACGCGTCAGTCACAGACACACAGAGACATGCATCAGTCACAGACAACCCAGAGACACGCGTCAGTCACAGACACCCAGAGACATGCATCAGTCACAGATAGGCGTCAGTCACAGACACACAGAGACACGCGTCAGTCACAGACACCCAGAGACAGATGTCAATCAGAGGCACGTGTCAGTTACAGACACCCAGAGATGAGTCAGTCAGGGGTGCTGCTCTGCTACAGTGCTGTGGGTGAAAAACACAATCAGACCCCACTGGGCTGGGTGCCATAGAAACCCCCGGCCAGCCCAACACACCCCTCTTGCTTTCATTCAGAACGGTGCTGCCCAACAGAGACAACAGCAGCGGTGAGAACAGGGAGAGATTAACAGCACATACTGCAACACAGACCTGTCTGTCAGTGCTGCTGCACCTTTATGGCCCTGAGTAAGCAGGCAAATAAACACCCCTTACGCCCCCCCCCCCCCCCCCGCACCCCCCCAAAACCCCCCACAACCCCCGTCCCCACACCTCTGACACACAACATTCCCAGCTGTTCCCCCCCATCAGTCATTATGTAAAGAGCTATATCCATCTGAACCCTCTTTCCTCTCTCTCTCTTCTCTCTCTCTCTCTCTATCTCCCTCCCTCTTCTTTTTCTCCCTCTCTCCCCCTCTACTCTCTCTCTTCCTCCCTCTCCCTCTCCCCATCTCCCTCTTCTCTATCTCCCTCCCTCTTCTCTTTCTCCCTCTCCCCTCCCTCTCTCCCTCTCTCACTCACTCTTTCCCTCTCCCCCTCCCTCCCTCTCTCCCTCTCTCTTTCCCCCTCTCCCTCTCTCAGCTAAGCACACAGTATGTATCTGCACATCATAATTCATAGCGTGGAATGCATTACCTGATTGCCAAAATTAAACGGCTTGTCTGCAGTCACGATACACGTGTAATGGCTTATACAGATTACTGCACAATGGCTCCTCCCTTCAGTGCGCACAGAAAATGCTGATGAGTGGAGTCTCCTGCTCCACTTCCACTGCAACCTCTCCCCAGTTTCTCTACTGTCCTCTGTTGGCCCAGATCTCTCCATCTCACTGCCCCGTCACCTCCTTTCTTTCTCTCCTTCTCTGTCTCCTTCTCTCTCTCCAGCTCAAAGTGCGGCAAATCTATTCTCTTTCGCTGTCATTTTAGAATTCTTCAGAATGATTCTGATTTTTTTTTTTTGTCGTGGATGAGGAGTTAGCTCCATGCAACAGAAGATGCAAGGAAAAGATACAAGGACATAGAAATTAAGGACTCCTGAATTAAGCAAAAGAAACGTCCTTGCTCCTACAAGCATCAGTTTGAAGCCATTTCAATTACAGACATGGCAGATGTGGAGAGGTGGATCCACAGGTTGCTCATTCACACATCACACATTCCAAAAAAATATTTCTGCAAAGTGGACCTTGATAGATTTTCAGGTCACAAGAGGACCGAGGAGATGCGGATGGAGAAAAAAAGCAGCAGGAATGAGCCAAGGGAATGCCTAACTTGAAGTGACTTGAAGAAAATTATATTTTCAGATCATGACAAATATTAATTACAGATCATAAAATGTGTCCATTTTTTGTAATTTGTTCAAAGAATTTTATAATTTCTTGATTTTCTTCCAAGCTGAATTTTTCAACATGAGTTCCAAGACTTTTTTTTTTTAACAGTTTTCAGAAAGTAACCTGAATGGCTATTGCTTTTCAGGGCTGGGTTTCATAAAGTGAACTGATGGGTATTTTACAGACTGTACCAGTTTTACATGGACCAGAGCCAGAAGAGTAGGTGTGTGTGCTTACGTGTGTTTGTGTTAGTGTGCCTGTGCGTGTGTGTTAGTGTGCGTGTCTGTCTGTGTGTCTGTCTCTATGATAGAGCGAGAAAGAATGCGAGAGTGTTTGTGTGCACGTGTGTGTCCAATATGGAAACAAACCCGTGCTCTTTATTTCTAGCAGTAGGCCGCTCTGTGACTCAGAACACTGCAGTGGTCACATGACACCCAAGCAGTGCATGACCTGACCAAGTCCCCAAAACCAGCCTCCACTGTAATACCCCACTCACTGAGTCACACATCCCACTCATAAGACAGCCAATTAGCAGCAAGGCCTTGCAGCTCCCACGTGATTGACAAAAACACACCACACAATCACATGGGAGATGCCGGACCTCGATGCTGATTGGCTGTCTTATCAACACCCAACAGATATCCATGGCAATGATTTTTTTCCCCCGGAAGCATTTCACCTGAAGTTTGAATGTTTACTACCACAGGTATAATCAGGTATAATCAAAGAGAAAAAGACCAACAGCAAAAAAAGGCAACACCCCACATGGTGTGGCCATCATTATTGGATTCCATAGTTATTGTTGCGGTACATCGCCCAGCCATAACTGCAGCCTCTCACTGAGAGCCACTGGACTCCCCCTCCCACTCACCTTTCCCAGTAACCTTAGCTGTACAGGGAACCCCAGCTAAATGGTCTTTATCAATACAAAACCATGTTCAAAATGCCAGGGCTCGGTCAATACCCAAAAATCAGGCTGAAAAAGCAAGGAACTACAGTCCAGAACAGAGGACTCCACCTCCAAGGCAAATATCAATAAATGTAGCCATATGCACACATTTTTTGTGATTACAGAATGTTTCTGCAAAATATAGAATTGAACAGTGAACAGTTCCCAGAAATGAAAAGACAGAGAAAAAGGCCAACATTCTGAGAGACGCAAACCTCCTTTCTCTCTAATGAACGTTGCTATACTAAATACAAGCAGACTCCTCGAGCCAGAAGGCCAATGAGAGCTTTTGCATGCCGTGATTCCACCAATGAACTGCCCACCAGGTGAATACTAATGAGGAATGACATCAAGATGACATCACAGATTCCAAGCTGCAGTTTTCATACTTCCGTATGTCAGGATCATAAGGGTTTGTCAACGTTAACCTCAACTTTTCATCTCATGAATTGAAGAAATAAAATTATTGACATTTTTTTGTTCCAGATCACGTTTCGATTCTAATAGCAATCTACAAAAATTGGAACGTTTCCCAAACCTACACTTATGCATGTTATGAGAAAAATAATATTTACAGAAGCTCGGGGTGATATCCTATTCCAACGACATGTAATGTGAAGCTCGCTCTCTCGCTCGCAGTATCATGTGAAAAGCTATTGGAGTGAGACGCGCAAATTCAAAGGCTTAACTCACGACCATATAAATAGATAAAGATCAGGGGTAGCAATTTGCTGAATAAAACTGGCTAGTTTAATGCCCATCGCTTTCAGTGTTAACGTGTTACTCTTCTCTTTCCACCTTCAGAAACATAACAAGGGATCACCTTAAAAAGAGCCTCATTCTTATTCGGGAGAAGATAATGACCCATTGAGCTAATCTCAGCTCCGGAAACATGGTGATTTATGCTCGTGCGATGCTGAAAGAGTGGGCCTACAGTTACAGCCAAGGCTGTATTTAGAGAAGGTCCAAATGTGTTCTGAGTGCATAACCCGTCAGCTGGAGAAGAGTTGAAGCGCCTGCGTGCACAGAACGCAAATACACCTGGAGTCTCAATGTCATTTACACACCTGGGTTAAACAGACTGGAAATTACAGCAGCTTATATGCTGGTGAAACTGGAAAACACGCCAATCACTCCGACACTCCACAGCAGGTCCTTCAGAATCATCAACATGTTGCTAATTAGACCAGTACAACCAGTGCTTCTATGACCCTGGCCTGACCAGCAAGGTCCTGCAACTGGCAGAAGTGGCAACAAATGGGCTGCTTTTGATGTGCCAGAAGTCACCCCCTTGTGAGGGATCCTTGTGTGGGATCTGAACAGCTGACTACAGTTTCGTTACAGTAGAGCAATCTAGCAACTAAAACGTCTCATGCTCTCAGAACCAGAGAGAGAAGACCATCAGAACTGGGTCAAGTAAACATAGTCAAATCTTCAAACTTTTATTAGACACCAGTAACGTTCTTGCAGTTTATAGACTTTTAAGGAAGCATCTATGCTCTCCAACATTCTGAGCAAAGAGGAAAATCCTCTGATGGTTCCATATTTTACAATTCTCTGATAGTTCCAGATTTGTTTTTAATGGAAGCTTCTATTTTCTCCAACATTCTGAGCAGAATTCTCTGACGGTTCCATATTTTGGTCTGTAAGATGGTTAAGCTGAAAATTCTTGGGGTCAGGCAGCAGGAGAGCTTTCATGTTTTGCCAGCAGCGCCGCAGTTGGAAACCAAACCACAACCTCTGAACTGCAAGCCCCGGGTTCCCTAACCAGTACGCTACACCGCTGCACAGGCCTACATCACTCAACGTAAGGCTATAAATACGCCCAGAGAATGTGTGCTGATCAGCACAGTGGCACAGTGATACACATACACACACTGCCTCCGCGGCGTTTACGAACACCGACGCAGGTCACACCCGCTGTCCGCAAAACACACCAACACACGCATTCCGGTGTACCCGGGTTCACCTCCAGCCATCTCTGAAAAGCTACGCGCGCACTTCCAGCAGCCGGGCAGGGCTGAGCACCGCCGCCGACTGTTTCGAGAAACTGCTCGACCCAGAGAACGCCCTCAGAGAAACAGTCGCTCGCTAATACCCAGACCTACTCGAGGCAGACAGCACTACAATTTTTTTTTTAAAAGAAGCGGTTGGATAAATTTAAGGAGATGATGTCCATTAAAACCAACGTGCGATCAAAACGTATGCGTTTGAAACTCTTTCAGATGCTGTTAAATTCATCAACAACAAAAAAAAAAAGAACTCCAGCAAGGTACTGGATAATTTTCCAAGAAAGCATGTCGTTCACCAAAATGTATCTGACTTCTGAGTTCAGAAATGTGAAATGTGTGTGCGCGCCTACCACTAGGATAAAAGTGAGTTGATATCTTTTTGTCAGCATTGTTTTTGTTATTGCATGATGACGTGTAACTTGAGTACTTGTCATTTTGCCAGGAATGTCTAGTAAGACATATTTTCATTTCAACACACACAAACTGATATATTATACAGTATATGATCATATACATGTATTTATTGTGTTTATTTTTAATATCAAAAATATCACAAGAATTTACAGATGTACAGGTGAAGGTATCCTAGCAGACAAAACGATGTTAACCCTCCAGCCCAACAGAACCAAGCTGGTTCTGGAATACAGAACACAGTCATGATCTCTACATTCCTTCCTGGAAACCGTAACCACAAACCAACAAGAACCCTCAAAAGTAAAGAACCAAAGGAAAGTCCTTTGGGACCAGGCATTGAAGTTCCAGGACCCCATCAGTAGAACCCAGGTTCCCACCAGTAGAACCCAGGATCCCATCATTAGAACCCAGAATCCCATCAGTAGAACCCAGGATCCCATCAGTAGAACCCAGGATCCCATCAGTAGAACCCAGGATCCCATCAGTAGAACCCAGAATCCCATCCGTAGAACCCAGGCTCTTATCCGTAGAACCTAGGCTGTCATCAGTAGAATCCAGCCTCCCATCAGTGAGGTCCCCAATTGTTTGGGGGCTGGATCGATGCTCTGCTGACAGAGGCAGAGAAGAGGAGGTGCGTGGGCGGATGAAGCGGACCTGCCGGATTCAAATAATTATCCAAAACACTAACTTCCCTCTGGCCTGTTTGCTGGCCTCAAAGCTCACGAATAAATGGTTATTTTCTAAATCTCTAGTTTCTTCATGAGCTATGCATTACACTCTCTCCTTACATTGCACACAAGTTGCATATGCGATATTAATATCAATAACTGGAACAGAAATCTAATTCTACTACCTTTTTGATCCAAAAAACCCACCAGACAGCATTTAAGCCAAAGAAGTACCAGCCAATGTGCATTTCCGCAAGATGTAAAACAGAGTGATACGATGACAGCATTAAAAGGGGTGTATTAAATGTTTTCCTATTTTTACCAGCATCTAAAGAGTTAATATTCAAATGAGCATGTGACCCAAGTCTGGCTCATTTGAATATTAACCACAGTGTCCAAGGGTGGGACTCCCTGCTGATAGGGCCGGGCTTGTATTCTCACTGGGTGGGGCACTCCACAGAGGGGGCGGGGACTCTCCACAGAGGGGGCGGGGCTACATGTCATTAGTCCTACAGGTGGGAGAGAGCAGGCGCCCCAGGACGGGGATGGCAGGTGCACTCAAACCCCAGTGAAACTCTGCACTACTGTAACAGTGATCAACGCCAGGTCAGCCGGGGACACGTCACCGAGCCGTCGAGATTAGCTCAAGGCAACGTCCAATTTACGGCCGAAAGCAGCTCTTAAATCCCATCAGCCACTGAAAGGTCAAATGCCTTTTTCCTGCTTGTCTTGTTGTATAAACGAGCCTGCTGACATTGGCATATATTACAATATACACGCCTGTGCGTGGGTGTGTTTGTGAGAGAGAGAAAGAGAGACAGCGTAAATGTGTGTGGGTGTGTTTGTGTGTGTGAGAGAGAGAAAGAGAGAAAGAATGTGTGTGTGTGTGTGTGAGAGAGAGAGAGAAAGAGAAAGAGAGACAGTGCAGCTGTGTGTGGTTGTGTTTGTGTGAGAGAAAGACAGTGTGTGTGAGAGAGAGATGTCGAGAGACAGGGACGGTGCTTGTGTATTGATGTGTCCACAAGTAGCAGTGGAGTTATATATGGCTCTAAGAGAGCTTGCTGAGTAATGTAAACTGATAAAAATATCTGTTCTTAGGGATGAATCTCTTAATCCCACATCAACGCTTCTAGAACCTTCTACCTCTCCTTTACACCTCACTCATGACTTCCATCTAACCCTCCCCCACCCCTCTCTCCTCCTCTGTCACCCTGTCATCACGTCCTCATTATTCTCCTCCTGTCCACCTACAGTCTTCCTCCCCCCTTCTCTCTCTCCGTTTATTCCTCAGCTCACCCCCTCTTCCTTCACTGCCTCTCTCTCTCTCTCTCTCTCTCTCTCTCTCTCTAGGCCACCCCAGCTCCTTTTCTCCCTCTATTTTGGGAAGTTGCACCTGTCACTCTCACATTCCCTCCTTCTGCTGACCAGCAGATGCTTGAGAGTCACTTGAAGAAGGCCGAGCAAGACATTAGAGCAGAGCAGCAGAGAGAGAGAGAGAGACGCTCGAGTAGAGTGGCAGAGAGACACTGTAACAGAGCAGCAGAGAGAGAGACTAGAACATAGTAGCAGATAACCTAGAACAGTGTCAGAGAGAGACACTAGAACATAGTAGCAGAGAACCTAGAACAGTGGCAGAGAGAGACACTAGAACATAGTAGCAGAGAACCTAGAACAGAGCAGCAGAGAGAGACACTAGAACATAGTAACAGAGACACAGTAGACCAGATCTGCTCCAATAGACAAAAAAAACAAAACACTCTTGAACACTTCATATTCTTAAAGATCTCTGTTTTCTGTCGAAACAATCTAAATATTTCAAGTATATACTTGACCCAGGGCTGGTCAGAGGTGTAGGTTGTGGCCTAAGACTTGGCTACCCACATGCACATAGCTACTACTCAATTTCATAAACACACTGCGCTAGGCACAAAAAAGGCACAAGCACACATACCGATTCAAAGTCAACCCATTAGCCATACATACAAATGGTTTAATCCTACAGAATTAAATATCCTACAGATATTTAATTCTGTAACTGGGCTGTATATATATACAGCCCAGTTACACCCATTTAGACGAGTTTTGAGACATGGCATACACACCCCCCTACTGTACAGATACATAAACCAATATGTGCTCAAGTTTACATAGCAGAAATATTATACCATGAGAAGCATAAATCTTTAAACACTCCAACTGTACACCATATCTAGGCTAAGGATCAGCAACCTCTTAAACAGCAGTATATACCCCTCACAAATAAAGCCTGAAATAGCAGGTAAGCAACTTTTGATCACAAGGTTTGCAGGGTGACCTCCCACCAGGGTTGGGATTGAATTTTGAAAATTTGAAAAGTCGAATTCAGAACAGCTGAAGATTTTGCTCCCAGAGTTCACTGGAACTCAGAGCTTTAGAACTGAGAAACGTCCATCAGCTATTTAAATTTAGCTGTATTGGAGCTCTATTTTTGAGTTTTGGAACTGGAATCGAATGGAATTCTTTTTAGTTATTTCTCAGTCATCACTTTTTAATTTAAGTTCAATTTCATTGTTTAAAAAAAGCGTATGAAATGAAATCTTTAGAGTGGGTAAAGTCATTTAAACAGACATTCCTTTTCTGAAGCTGATGAGGAGATACATTTCCCTCCACAGTCCAAGTGTAAAACACTTTTATACCCTTCTGTTTATAAGCAGTCTACTAAATGACACCTGTTATAGTACACTACTTTCCTAGTATCTACATAGAAGAGTGAAGCTTATAACAACCTGGTGCAGGCTTAAATACTGAAAGGCTGAAAGGATGCAGGTCGGATTCCCAGCTGGTGTGCTGCCAGTGTATCCATGAAAAGGGTGTGTAGCCCGAATTACTTAAAATAGTAAATATCCAGCTTTATAAATGGATTGCATGTGAAAATGTGGTCTGAGCAAGAGCACCTTTTATAGGCCAAAACGTAATGTCACGTAATGCAGTGTAATGTACTGTAGTGTAGTGTAATATAATGCAGAATAACATACTGTACTGTAGTGTAATGTAATGTAATGCTGTGTAATGTAGTGTACCTTCTTGGCCAGGGCCCCCACCTTTTCACCTTCCTTTGACAAATTGACTAATAATCAGAAGGTACCAATGTTTTGCAGGGGCCCCCTAATTATTTTTTGCCTAGGACCCCCGAAAAAAGTCAAGGGACAGTTCGAGAAGCGATTGAAGCAGCAAGCAACAGGACATGAGCAAACACCAGCTAGCGAAGCTAATGGGGCACAGACACCACTTACCATAGAGCAGAGATCATTACAGAATAAGGTGATTTTGAGGTTATTGTGAATTAAAAGTAAATGACGGATCATGCCAGTTTGATGCAATGCCAATGTTTCACTTCAGACTCAGGTTCAGCTGCCCATTAAATATTAAGCAACACCCGATATTAAGCAACACCCACCCATTCAGAACACTTTTCACTCTTGTGTGCAGTGGCTTCCAAAAAGGTTTCACTTGTCCAAAAATCACATTACGGCATGATGTATGTGCAGTTTTGGAAGCCTTTTATGTAATACATTTCACACATCTTGCATTTTAAGGCCTTACTCATGACTTTTTTTGCTGCAGCTCTTCCAGTAATTTGCCTGAAGAGGATAAAAACAGCAGCCCAGCTATATTCCCTTCAGGTCCCTAATCGCCTATCGACACGGGTCCCCAAACATTCATGCTTAAAATCAGATTCTTCTTTTTTGAATCCAGTCATTTCAGGCAACTGTCCACTCAATAATTGTACAAGTGGACATACTGACATTCTGTACACTACATGGCCAAAAGTATCTGGACGTCCGACATCCACTACCACATCCAAAATTATGATGCGTCACTTTGGCTAGGTATCGGAAATGCATCAGTGGTTCATCCGGTTAAGGCACTGTTCCAGTGTGTGTATGGGGCTCCTGGTCTGTTACCTGTTAAGGCTCTGTACCAGTGTGTGGGTGGGCCCCATGGTCTGCCATCTGTTAAGGCCCTGTCCCAATGTGTGGATGGTCCAGTGTAAATTTCGGACTGTTCCAATGCCAGCTATGATGGTTGCAGTCATGACCAATGAGTGCTGATACAGTATATATGATTTGGCATTACAAAATTGAGAAGAAAAATTGTGGGGAAAGAGCTAACAAGTTTTTCTTTTTTTTCCAAGAAACTAGTTTCACAAACACACTGCGATAGATTGGCGACATGTCCAGGGTGTATTCCTGCCTCACACCCAATGCATGCTGGGATAGGCTCCAGCAATAATAAGCGCGTATAGATAACGGATGATGGATGGATAGTTTCCCAAACTCAGAGCAGAATGCACAGAACTGAAAAACCTACATGCATTCATAAAAGCATCCAGGAGCAGGACCACTGATCTGGGACCAGTGGCCCCATGTCCTTATGTGAACGTTCTCCGCTAAGGCGGAGCTGATCCTCGGTGAGCCCCCCGCTGCTCGGAGGGCTTTATGAACACAGGCTGAGGCATGCCGAGCGCTAGAGTCGCGGACGAGCAGCTGTTTCCCGGGTAACCGCACCGGCTGGGCCCGGCCCCGCAGCCTCAGACACACTCACAGGAGCAGGTGTGCTTCTCTCAGGCCGGAGAGTGGATCCCACACAGGTGCACAGGAGCAGGTGTGCTTCTCTCAGGCCGGAGAGGGGATCCCACACAGGTGCACAGGAGCAGGTGTGCTTCTCTCAGGCCGGAGAGTGGATCCCACACAGGTGCACAGGAGCAGGTGTGCTTCTCCCAGACAGGGAGTGGATCCCACACAGGTGCACAGGAGCAGGTGTTCTTCTCTCAGGCCGGAGAGTGGATCCCACACAGGTGCACAGGAGCAGGTGTGCTTCTCCCAGGCCGGAGAGTGGATCCCACACAGGTGCACAGGAGCAGGTGTGCTTCTCCCAGGCCGGAGAGTGGATCTGTTAATCTCAGGGCTCAGCAGACTGAGAGCAGCAGAGGACCCCAGAGAGCTCAGAGCGCCCGCACCTAATTACCCCGCTGCAACAGCTGCTGCCGCCCGACCCCCTACGGAAGGTGCCAGACCTGGCCTTTGTCTCTCCGTCTCTGTACACAGACACAGACACGCGCAGACACAGACACGCACACACAGACACAGACACACACACACAGACACAGACACGCACGCAAACATACATACATTTACAAATGTGATACACAAACTCACACACAGACAAACAGAGACAGACACACACACACCTCAAAGCAGCAAGGTGAAGCAGGACATGGACTCTCTCTCTCTCTCTCTCTCTCTCTCTCGAGTCTCTGATGCTTCACTATAAAAAGGAGTCTGGACAGCCCTCAGAAACAAGGTTCAAATCCCAGCCCTGGGTCCGGCTGCCCGTCACACGACAACAACAAAGCCTTTACCCCCCCCCCCCCCCCCCCCCCCCCCCCCCCCCCCCCCCCCCCCCCCGCCCAAAAAAAATAACCACTACCTCTCTACCCTCACCGGGTTTCAGAATAAATAAGTACATATAAATAAATAAATAACACATGACTGTCCTTGTGGAAACAAGCTGCAGGTCACAGGACAGGAAGACAGCGTAACTAAGGCGGTACATGCCCGGCAACGAGCCAGCAGCGCTGCTGTTTTCAGGGCCAGGGTCTCGATTTGGAAGCTCAGACAATAAAGCATGCAAGTGGCGGGGCAGATATTACGGGACGTCCCACCCACGTGCCCCCTGCTGTATTTTTAAGTGGCCGACGCGTCCCCCGTATGCCCCCAGCTCGCCGCCTCCACCCCCCGGCTGCGCCCGTCTGTCCGCAGCGGTGCATTCTGGGATTGCAGACAGGAGCGCAAACCCCAGCAGCGTTCTTCGGCGATTCGATAAAAAGTCCCAAGCTGGGATTAAATTACACCCGAGCGCTCTGACATGATGCAGGCTTAACAACGAGATACAAACCGGCACCGCTCAGAGAGGCTTCTATGTTTTAAAAAGCTCTGTGTTTGGAGGGGGAATCACCCAATCTTCAATATGCACAGTAACCCAAGTGCAGTGAAGTTGAGGGAATTTATTAACTATTCATTTATTAAATTGATTATTATACTAATTGTATTAAAAGCCCCAAATGACCAATTTCACTCATCCCTGCTATCAATAAATCAAGATGGATTCTTCCTCTCACTCTCTCCATCCTTCTATTCCTCTCTCTCCCACTCCTTCTCTCTCCCCCACTCCCTCTCCCTCACTCTCCACCTCAGGCTTCACTGTCAGAATTCTCTGGAAGGGGGAGAGGGGGGGGGGGGAGTTCTCCATTACAAAACAAGGGACGCTCCAGAACAGCCCAGAATCTCACTGCAGAAAGTTCCAGAAAAAAAACGCCCCTATTCATCAGTGGCTCGAGAATCCACATCCATTTTTTTGGCTCAGTTGGCTGTACATACAGCAGTGCTGGTTGATTTGAGGGGGTAAATGATTGGGCTAATTAAATAAATAAGTTGAGAGAAGAGACAACAACGTTTTCTTACGTCAAGAAAAAATTCAACAGACTCTTCAACAGAACTTCTATCATTGCTGTTAAACCAGATTTGTCCATAGCTTATAACCGCCAGTCACATACTGTCACTCTCTGTTGCAAAAGTTGCACAAGCACTTAATACCATCTCTCACCACTCAAATATTACTTATGTAGTACCACTCAAATATTACTTTTGACTGTATGGTTATTGAAATGTTCAGGGAAATGTCTTGAAATGAATCAAATGTGCGCTCCTGACTAAAGCCAGGGGAAAAAACATAAGCTTTAAGCAGAACTCTAATCGCGCTGTGACCCCTCATCCTTATGTGTCATGACCTCTCACCAGCAAGTAAATTTCAAGCCTACAGCAGAATGAATCACAGCACAAAGAAACCACAATCTCCACTATTCATAACTTTGCAGAACTACATTTCCCATGCTTAAACATAATAAGTGTGCTAAACCATGGGAAATGTAGTTCTAAGCTGTGAATAATCTGTCAGTGGCTAATGTAAATGATATGAGGGTCTTGGTTGCTTACTGTAATTGTGGTACGTGATATTACGATGTGAACGAAAGAACTGGCTAAGAAATAGCATACATACAGTAATACAGCATAACACCACCTACACGAATGCGTTAGAGAACACAATCATTCCACCTAACAGATGAGAACTTTCCATAGAGCAATATCAGCCTTATCTTTTCTAGAAAACAGCACAGCCCTTTTCTCTTTTCTCTTACATCTTTCTATCCTTCCCTGTATCATAGCTTTCTTTCTCTTCTACTCCCCCAACTGCACATTTGATTACTTTTTTCAATATATTCGTCCATCTTTACTTCTTTCATCCCCCCCTCCCCCCAGTCTGTGTCCCCCCCCCCCGTGTCTGTGCTGTGTGTCTGTCTGTCTGTGGCTGTAGGAGATCAGGGGTCCTGGAGCCAGCTGTCCAGACGTAGTCAAGCCTGCGGGTCGGTTCCTCCCACGGCCTCCTGACAGGCCCTCCTTCCAAGGGTATTAATAGATAACGATGCTAACAGATGCACCGGCCCCTTCTCCCCTTTTCCCCTTCTCCCCTTCTCCCCTTCTCCCCTTCTCCCCGTCTCCCCTTCTCCCCTTCTCCCTCCCTCTCTGCACACACACACGCACACATGCACACACACACAAGCAGGCACACGTACACACACACACGCAAAAATGCACACACACACCTGCACAGGCACACACACACCGCTGGGCTAACTCAGTCGAGGAAGGGGGGGGAGGTTCAAGAAGCCGAACCCCCCTAAACCCCCCCCCCACTACCCCCACGCACAGGCAAAAGGTAGAACACCTGGCCTCACAAGTCACAGGACCATCCTGCACAGTCAGTCATCCGTCAGAGTCAAATAAGGAACTGAGGGAGAGCCGCCCCATCCACAGGAGCAGGCCTCTGTTCAGGCACAGCCGACCCGCGGACAATCATACAGGTCAGCACACACACACGCACACACACACACACACACACACTGAAATAATCATCTAAAAGCAGAAGGGGCACGCCGGCAGAAAACCCCCCCAAAAAACCACCCCCCCGCCCCCCAGCACCAACGCGCGGGTTCCAGCGGCTGCACAAAGTGCACCAAAGGCGGAGAGAAACGGAGACACCCGATATGTAGGCCAGCGCGGTGGGGGAATTCAGCGTTTAAAAATACCCAGGAGTCGCGCAGGAGGGGACGGCTGGGGCCGCTCCTCAGCCTTCAGCGCCGCTGCCAAGAGGGGGATACGGTATCCTGAGGAGAACCAGGCAGGTAGCGGAGACGGCAACCAGACTGAGCGCTGAGCAAATTAAGGGGAGGAGAGGCCCCCCAGTTCCACTAGCCACTATAGGAGCCCTTTCTTCCCTGTCCTAAAACCACATCCACTAGCCACTATAGGAGCCCGTCTTCCCTGTTTAAAACCACATTCACGAGCCACTATAAGAGCCCTTCTTCCATGTCCTAAAACCACATGTACCCCCCCCCCCCCCCCCCCCCCCCTCCCCACACACACCCCAGTAACCATACGGGTCAGCTCAGCCGCGAGGAGGGGACAGACACCAAAGCAGCGCTCACTCACCGTCCGCAAGAACTGAATCTCCTCCTCTCCCTCTCCACCTTCTGCCATCCTTCCTCACGAAAAAAGGTTATCTGCAGTTCCTCAGGAGAAATTAGAAAAATCCTCCTCTTCTCTTCTCCCTCTCTCCTTCTCTCCCCCCTCTCTCCTCCGTTTCTCTTTCTCTCTCACACTCTCTCTCTCTCGTTAACCCCCCCGCTCTCTCTCTCAGTGCCTGTGTGTGCGGGTGAGCTGGTGGACAGGCGTGTGAGCGGTGTGCGGTCCGTGCCAGAGTGACAGCAACCGCCGCTCCCCCTCCGCAGCTGGCCGGACGGCCGGCCGAGAAAAGGGGGAGGGGCTAAACACCTTGTCGGGGATTCACACCACTCCCACCGGCACCTGGCCACGCCCCTCCCGGCTGACAGGCCCCACCCCCTCCTTGACTGGGGGGGTCTATAAAAGGAAAGCAAATGGAAAGCCCCTGACGGTTCTGTCAGGACTGCTGATTTAACATCTGCGCTCTCCCACGGAAATGATCTCTCAATCAAATAAGACGTGTCCATTAAAAATCACGCGTGACCTTTGAGCGTTCAATGACTGCTTATGGAACACTTGTGTTTATCGACTTTCAAATGTGCATTTTGAAAGGAGAAGTTATCTACGGTTTACACACCATCTTGTGACTTCTGTCAATCTGTGGATTTTAAATTGTTTACAACACTGATGTTCAAATGCGCAATGTTGAACTCAGGGTAGAGAAAGATCTTAAGACAGCCTCAAAAACATCTTATTACTTATTAGCTATCACCTACAAGACTTGAAGGTTGATTTCAACACATTTTCAGAAGATTTGTGAGTTCCGTTTATTGTGGCCCATTATGGAAGCTGTGGTTAAATGAATACCTGCTTCTCTGTAGTACTGCAGTCACCTAAAAACACAGACTAGCCTGAACAACCAGCACTCGTGAGCTATTGAACCTAAAAACGTGGTCTCTTAGAAATTCTTCACCTGAGGGGCTACATTTTCAAACGAGAGTCTGATGACCGACATATAAGAGGTTCATAGCAATCATACAGTGTTAAACCCATTGTAATAAATACCGCTTGTCACTCCCTGTTTAAAACCACATTCACGAGCCACTATAAGAGCCCTTCTTCCATGTCCTAAAACCACATGTACCCCCCCCTTCACCCCCGCCAACCCCCCCCAACCCCCCCACACACACCCCAGTAACCATACGGGTCAGCTCAGCCGTGAGGAGGGGACAGACACCAAAGCAGCGCTCACTCACCGTCCGCAAGAACTGAATCTCCTCCTCTCCCTCTCCACCTTCTGCCATCCTTCCTCACGAAAAAAGGTTATCTGCAGTTCCTCAGGAGAAATTAAAAAAATCCTCCTCTTCTCTTCTCCCTCTCTCCTTCTCTCCCCCCTCTCTCCTCCGTTTCTCTTTCTCTCACACTCTCTCTCTCTCTCGTTAACCCCCCCGCTCTCTCTCTCAGTGCCTGTGTGTGCGGGTGAGCTGGTGGACAGGCGTGTGAGCGGGTGTGCGGTCCGTGCCAGAGTGACAGCAACCGCCGCTCCCCCTCCCCAGCTTCCCGGACGGCCGGCCGAGAAAAAGGGGGAGGGGCTAAACACCTTGTCGGGGATTCACACCACTCCCACCGGCACCTGGCCACGCCCCTCCCGGCTGACAGGCCCCACCCCCTCCTTGACTGGGGGGTCTATAAAAGGAAAGCAAATGGAAAGCCCCTGATGGTTCTGTCAGGACTGCTGATTTAACATCTGCGCTCACCTACGGAAATGATCTCTCAATCAAATAAGACGTGTCCATTAAAAATCACACGTGACCTTTGAGCGTTCAATAACTGCTTACGGAACACTTGTGTTTATCGTTGACTTCCCTCGACTTTCAAATGTGCATTTTGAAAGGAGAAGTTATCTACGGTTTACTCACCATCTTGTGACTTCTGTGGATTTTAAATTGTTTACAACACTGATGTTCAAATGCGCAATGTTAAACTCAGGGTAGAGAAAGATCTTAAGACAGCCTCAAAAACATCTTATTACTTATTAACTATCACCTACAAGACTTGAAGGTTGATTTCAACACATTTTCAGAAGATTTGTGAGTTCCGTTTATTGTGGCCCATTATGGAAGCTGTGGTTAAATGAATACCTGCTTCTCTGTAGTACTGCAGTCACCTAAAAACACAGACGAGCCTGAACAACCAGCACTCGTGAGCTATTGAACCTAAAAACGTGGTCTCTTAGAAATTCTTCACCTGAGGGGCTACATTTTCAAACGAGAGTCTGATGACCGACATATAAGAGGTTCATAGCAATCATACAGTGTTAAACCCATTGTAATAAATACCGCTTGTCACTCATAAATTCCATAACATGCACTCAGCTGCAAGTTTCAGCGAATCCAATTTATAACTTGCGGCAGTAAAGCCTGATAAAAGGAACGTCCGTGTCCTTCGCTGGAACGCCGTGCTGAGAACACAGTGAACAATCTTTCTGTGAAGCGTTCCAGCGAATTAAGAGGCTCACAAATCACCTGCCAACTGCCGTTTTTCCAATTTCAAAATTTTTTTTTTTTTGTTCGTTTATTAATAGTAATGTCATTATTTAGAAAAAAGGCCTCCTCCAATTCTGTCATTTGAGCCAAAAGGCGTTACACATTCTACTAAACAAGAGCTTTCTCAGGCAATCTAATCCATGCAGCCCCTATCCAGGTACATTCTCTTATCTTTTCATCCAAGTCTAAACATAATATCTGTGTGTTTCTGAGAGTCAGTGAAATGGCCAGTGTGTGGGGTGGTTTCCCTTTCTTCGGAAGCCTTGCAGAAGATGAAGAGGATTTTTTTTTTTAACGTAAGCCGCCATTTCCAGGCCTGCTTAGCTGTGAAACGGTGTCTTCCGGATGAGGACTCATTCTGCGGTGCCCTTTAGCACCAGTCATTACCACTGAAAAACCTACCTGCAGCAAACACTGGATTCTGTGGGAAGGTATCGCGCGTCTTGCTTTGCCAAATAAATTATTTGCACACAAGTATGTTGCAAACAACACATTTTGCTTTCCATTTTGCTTTCCCAGTAATTGGGTGAGCGTGCATTAATTATGTCACATGCTTTGGTTTTTCCAATTTTAGAATGCGCGTGTGCGCATGAGTGCATGCATGTGTACGTGTGCACGTGCGCATATACTTTGCTGCCCCGTGACAATACATCTGCATGCACAAAAACTACGGCAAAAACCAATCATAAATGAGAAAAAACATGAAGGGCTCTGACCAATTCACTCTCTCACATCCCCCTACATTAATCAGCACAACTGGAGCAGCGCTCAGCTCAGCTCAGGAGGAAAACGCCAGACTCTGCAGGAATGACACACCCCTTTACAGCAGACACAGATCCAGGCACGACACAGGCCAGAGGCTCACAGTGACCGAACGCCAGCCAGCCAGCCAGCAAACACACGCACGTAATAAACAGATGAATGCATCACCTCACCTCCGCAATCTCCATCTAAGTGTCATCGTCCCTCACTCCATTTCTGTCCCCCTCGCTCCCATCGCCCCTGGCAACCATGTCCGGGCAGCACTGCGAGTGCTAGCAGCTTTTTTTGGGGGGGGGGGGGGGTGGGGGGATGTGCTCGGCAGGGCTGACAGGCAAGTTCTGAGCATGCTCACTGAAGTTTCTGTCTGGAGATGGGATGGGGAGGGGAGGGGAGAGTTCAACCTAGCTCCCACTACTGAAAGGTATGCTGGGAATTGGAGTTCTGTTGTTTAGCTCTCTCGTCCCAATACCACAAATCCATCAGCTCTGCAGTTCCCATTCCCCACCACTAGATGGAAATGTCTACTTGTAGGTTCACCTAGAAGCATAAATGTTGTGGGCAAAACAGTGATTTGAGAAGCATTCAACAAATAAACAATAAATATGGACGTTTGTACTGATATGCCAAGAAATTATATGTTTACTTTCACAGTTGCTACAACAAGAGAGGCTGGCATTTCTTATGCATGCAAATCAGATAGATTGAAGGCTCTCTGCAATGACAAAAATGCAGATCAACAAATTATCAGCCCATATCTCCCTCCCCCACCCCCAAGCATGCACGCATACACACACGCATGCACACACGCATATATATGCAATATACCTCATTTACAGACACAGGAAATCTGAGATGTGATACTTGAAAGGTTTTTTAGCGTTTTTAGCTATATTATACATGAGAGCTTGATAAAACAATTAATGTTTTTTTGTTTGTATGTTTGTATCATGCAGAGACAAACTTGGTCGACCTGACTGACAGAAGTGAATGTTCCCTAACGACTACAACCTTAATTGGATGATAATCAATACATGCTTAATTGAGAGCATACAGTCGGTCAATTTCCCCAAGTACATTTTTGACTTCGTCTTCTATAAACAGAGTAAAACATTTGGACTATTGTTTAGTATATTGTTGGAGACACCTTTCAATGAGCGCTCTGCAGAAAAGTCTAGATTATAGTTTTTCAGAACTATAATCACTTATCACATAGGCCCACGGGATTTTCTTAGTTTAGCTGTTAAAAAATGAATTTTTGAACTTTGAAGTGAACTTTTCAGTGATGCGATCTGGTACGAAATTGGAAAGCCAAGCTGAATATGGCTGTGTGCACTGAAATACATTTTATTTGACTTGCTAGTTCATTTTAATTCCTCGGCGTGGCTCTTGGAGATCCACCAAATAAATCTGCATGTTCAGTAGGAAGTCAGATCAGCTTCATCTTCAGCCAAAGAAAATGCATTCCCCCCCCCCCCTTTTTTTGGTGAAGGATGAGATACAGTAAGTACTCTACTCTAAATGATTATATTAATTATTTTGGTAAGAATATTAAATTTACACAAATGGAACTGATAATAGAGAAATCCTACAGCATTGTCTATTTGCATAATTATCATCATTCATTTTGTGATAAAGGGTCAGAATGCAGGACTATTCACCAAGAAATGAGACTATGAGACAAGAAATTAGCCTAGCGCCAGCGCTCCCTGTCTCTCTCTCTCTCTCTCTCTGGTCACATGGTCATACAGCAGCACACGCTCTACAGGGAGGGCCAATCAAACACGAGGAGGGAGGCAAGCTGCACGTACACGGCGCAATCAGGACGGCCACCTGTTTATGGGTGAGGGCATTACCACCGCACGCACTGTTATTGCCAGCGCCTTTAAACAACGAACAGGCCCTGTACACAGGTGATCAGTACAGGTGTTCTGTACATGGATCGATCACCTCTGCGCAACAATCACTGATCACGATCAATCATTTCTGCCGGTTTCTGAGCAGTCGATGATGTAATCAGAAACCTCAGGAAAACGCAGTTGGCTGATCTCAGTCTAAAATGAGCGAGTGTTCAGCCAGGGTACCGGGAGAGTACTGACGACATGACATCACCGGAACTCGCTACATTTGTTCGCTATGCTGAGTTTGCTCGCGATGTTCGCTATGTTGAGTTCGCTCGCTATGTTCATTTGAAATACGAGCGCTAACTGCCATGCTGAATGAAAAGTGGGGACTCTTTCCTCACACCCATGGATCCACCAGGTGTACGCACATACACAACACACGTACATGCAAGCACACACAAGCACAAACACACACACACACACATGCTCACGCACGTGCGCACACACACACACTCACTTCAGGGCCGTGGAGGAACAAGGGTGTCTTTGAGTTCTACTGGCCAGCTGCGTGCTCTGGGAGTAAAAAATCCACAGACACTACCTAACTGTGTGATGAGAGGAAGAGAGAGAGAAAGTAAGAGTGAGAGAGGGAAGAGAGACAGCGTATGAAAGAAAGGGGCAGGGGAGGAGAGGTATGCTCTACAGAGGGAGAAACCATTAATTTTTCACTAAATTGCACAGACATAATCTTTAAAAATCAGTAACCCCCCCCCCCCCCCCCCCCCCCCCCCCCCCACATCTCTCTCTCACTCCACACCCTCATTAGTACTGGTGACAAGCAACTGATGAATCCCTCAGCTTCACTCAAGTAGAGACACACTGCTAACCAGTACAGCGTTTCTCACACATAACTCTGCACTTCTGTCCTTATTCGCACCCTCTTTCTGTGTCTCTCTCTCACACACACGCGCGCGCGCACACACAAACAAACACAAACACACACACACACACACACACACACAGTTCCCCTATCTCACGGAGCCAGTTCCTCTATTGGAGACAGTCCGAGGTCGGGTGACTGCTTTGATGCATGCGTCTGACTGTTTGTTTTTTACACATATACGTACACACAAGCTGTCACACACACCACATCTCTCCTCTCCGCGCGACCGCGCGGTTGCTGTGTCCGTCGCTGCCCGAGTCTTCTTCTCTGTTTTTGTGTGCTGGGGAGGCACAGTTCTCTCCAGTTTACTGGCAGCTGAGGAAGAGTGTGGATATCTTTGTCCCCCGATCCCCGACTCTCAGTGAAGGGGTCCAGTCCCAGACATCCGGAGCAGGGTGCGAAGCTATAGGGTACTGGGGATCCCCTTCAATGCCCCAGTGAGACGAGAGGAGGAAGAGGAGGAAGAGGATAAGGAGTTTGCGTGGATGACTGGAGCCTTGCCATGAACCGCAAGACCAAGAGGTAGGGAGGAAACAGGCTAACGTGCACAGGTTGTGTCTACAGTGTGTGTTTGGGAGTATACACATTTGTGTACATTTGTGAGTGTGTCAGAGACATGTATAAGTGCGAGTGTGTGTGTGTGTGTGTGTGTGTGTGTGAGTGTGAGTGCGTAAAATGTAAATGTTTGCGTGCAAGGACAGGCGTATACACAAGTGTGTGTGAGAGCGTGTGAATGCATACACATTTGCGTGTATATGTGTTTATGTGCGTGTGTAAACGTTTGCGTGTGAGAGTGTGTGCACACAAACGAATGAGTGGAGTGTGTGTGTGTGTGTGTGCGTGAGTGTGCGTGTGTGTGTGTGTATGCGCGTGTGCGTGTGTGTGTGCGTGTGTGCGTGTTAGTGTGTGTGTGTGTGGATGTGTGTGTGTGTGTGTGTGTGTGTGTGAGCGTGTGTGTGTGTGTGTATGTGTGTGTGCGTGCGTGCGTGTGTGTGTGTATGTGTGTGTGTGTGCGTGCGTGCGTGCGTGCGTGTGTGTGTGTGTGTGTATGTGTGTGCGCGTGTGCTTGCTCATGTCCAGTACGCTGTACAGCGTAACGCAGGGTGTCCTGGTGGTTCTCTCTTCACGTGACGCGTTTCAGGAGGAAACTATGGCTTCTGCATCCCGTTACCGTGGCGGCAGAGATGCGGAGAGTCAGCGCCAGCGCATGCACGCACGCTTCTCTGTCTGCACACAAACGCAAACGCCTTTGGGTGGGAGTGGCCTTCTCTGCCGCCGTGTGTTCCCTATTTTTATTTTATTTATTTTGTCACTTGCTTGCCCCGGAGAAGTGCATTTCAGTGGCACTGACCTTTAACCCTTCCAAGAGAAGGTTCTCAGCAAGCTTTCTTAAAAATTCTAAATCAGTGTTCCAGAATATCACGTCAGTAGTGATTGTTACATCAGCACTAGAATGTTCAGTTAAGAACATTCTAATCACGTGTTTCCGATCTCAGGCATTAAAGGGTTAACTGAGCTGTTTGTCTACATGGTGCTTCCCAGCACATCTTTCCCAGAAGGGACCACAATCCACTGCACTATCCTCAATTCCTCATTACGCTTTTCTGAATAATTTGTTGTGGTAAGAGTTCCTCTTGCATTTTCATTTAAGCAGTTTCATTTAAGCATACGTTTCATTTTCTATAAATTTCATATTACCCTCAGGTTTAATATTATGGGTAACCTGTGTAGAAACAGAATGAACTAAATTTTAAAGAGTCTAATTTCACCCCCAAACCACACCCCCCCCCCCCCCTCCCCAATTTGCATTTGCACTCTGCACCCAAACCCATCCTCAGGTTAAACGTCACGTCAAACATGTTGGACCTGTTAAATGCGTCCTGCGTTCCCTGGGATGTCCTATCCAGACTTGTAGTGTACTGAGATGGGGGTCAGACAGGGTAAGACTGATTTTCTGTTTTTTTTTTTTTTGGGGGGGGGGGGCACTGCACGCACGCTACACCCCAAATTATCCATGGACAGAATGTAAAGGGTGAAATGACGGCTGACATAATCCAGTCTGAACAGGGAACACGAGACTTCATCGACCTCTGTAGGTTCCACAAAGATGTCCTACTCATGGGGAGGGGAGGGGAGGGTGTTAACGTATGACGAGCATTGGATCATAAACGAAAAAGCTTTTTTCTTTTAAATGACTGAAAACGTGTTTGCCAGGTGAGGTAGTAATTAGTTTTCTTACACAGACATGCCTGTATATTAAACATGTACAAGCACACCCAGGTACACAGGCAAGGGATTTAAGAGCATATTCACAGCATTACGCATTCTATGGTATTCTATGGTTCTTTAAGAGGATTGTTTTTTTTTTTTTATGTGAAGGAAAACAGCTTTGCGAACATTCTTATGACACATTGAGAATGCCATTTTATGGCCAGATGTGTTTGTGGCATGCTTGTAACTGTAATATTGCTATTAATATACACACATCTGTGCATTTTAAGATGATCTCTGACAAAGGACAAGTGTGTGTGTGTGTGTGGAGAAAGCAGGTGGCAGGCAGAACTGAGGTGTCAGAAAGGGTTCATCTGTTGACACACTCACCTCTCTCTTTACTGTTCAGATACACTGTTGTGCGTATAATCTGCAAGGCCTTATCAGATTCCTAGGAAACGAGTTCGTGCGGGTGTTAGGGTGGACAGGGTAAATGATGCAAATCGAGCCTTCACAAGATGGACCGATAGAGAGACCCAGACGGGCCATTTGGCTTTTCATTTATTGAAATTCCGAAATGGGGCGGCCACTTAAATGGGATAGGGGGGGAAGGGGGGGTCAATTTGGGTCACAAAACGACATGAAGAAAATAACATGCTGCATTTAACACGTTCGATAAGTGAACAGCTGCCACTGAACACAGCACTCTGAACACATCGATAATCGTGTCCAAATATGCCCAGCTTCATCTCCACGGCTGAGGGTAAAGTGCTCTTGTTTACGTAAGCCAAAGAGAGGTTGGTTTTTAGCCAGCAAGAGGCTGGCACTGGTGTGTTTCAGCAAGTGAGATCTCCACACAGTCATTCCACGGTTAGCTACCCTACAGAACAGTGGGAGAAAGACCCCAAAAAATATCAACACATATTAATCAGGCAAGCTGAAAGTGTGTGTGTGTGTGCGCGTGCATGTACGTGTGTGCGAGTGAGTACCTGTGTGTTTGTGAGTATGTGCGTGAGTGTCTGTGTTCGAGTGTGTATATGTGTGTGTGTGTGTGTGTGTGTGTGTGTGTGTGTGTGCGCGTGCATGTGTGTTGCATACAAGGAAAATAATGGACCAACAGTTTACAAAGACTGCGAAATGTTCTCTTTCCTGTAAGGCTGCACAGAGATACTGAAACACACATGCACAATGCATATACACACACCCTAGCATAGTCACGGTCGCCAGCCTAATCATTACTTAAAAAAGAGAACAAACTAAGATACTGTGCCGCGGTCTGCAGTGTGTATGCATGTGCGCGCGGGCATGTGGAAGTGCGCATGCGCGTGTATGTGCATGTACATGTGTGTGCGTACAGTATGTGCAGCGATGTACACGCCCTGTTCCCAGTATTTTGAGTACAAAGGAAAGCGTAATGGGGCAAGAAGAGACGGGTGCAGTCAGGCAGGTTAGAGGCTGCCAAGAGACTGCAGAGCTCCCTGCGTTCAGAACCAGAGCCACAGAGCCGCACCAACAAACACAGAGGAGGGGCCAGAGCTGAGTAGCCCCACCTGGGGGGCGTGGGGGAAGGGGGGGGGGGGGTGCAGAGACAGAGGGTGTAAACACAGAGGAGTGGCCAGAGCAGCCGCGGCTGTGTAACCCCACCTGGGGGCGTGGGGGGAGAGAAGGGGGTGGGGGGGGGGGGTGCAGAGACAGAGTGCCGATACAGGTTGACAGAGCAGACAGGGCACGGACATGCTAACAGTGAGACGGCGCACACAGTTAATCATTGCTTGTATTATTTGCAGAGGCTGCTTTGCTGCTGCTTTTGTTTGTGTTGATCAGATTAACCTACAGGGTCCAAGTTAAACAACGCGGTCGCGCCCTGCTCTCGGAACTGTACTTCCCTCAGGGGTTTTCAGCACACTTGTCCCTGGTTACGGTTATACACTTTGTTTTACGTCGCTCCGGATAAGAGCGTCTGCCAAACACCCGTAATGTAATGCAATGCAGTGCCTAGAGAGAGCACGGAGCATGGAAACCTCAACAGGGTTCACTACATTACATTACGATGCATTACAGCGCATTACACCTCATCGCGATCGCCGGGCACATGCTCTTATTACCATGCTCAGGCTGGAAAGCCGTCAGAAGTTCACTTTTTCCTTCTACTGTCCTCCCCCCCCCCCCCCCCCCCCCCCCCCCCCCCCCCCCCCCCCCCCCCCCCCCCCCGTTTCACAAAGCTGGATAACTGCACCCAGACATACCCAGAACCCTCCAAAAATCTGGAAGATGGACTGAAATAAAAAGAGCCATTCTAGGTTTAACTCAGTGCACTTATCCAGCTGAGTCAGTAACCTTGCTCTGCGATGCAAGCCCCCAGTAAGTTAAAGTAGTATGTATATTAATTGGGGCCAGTCTTCCGGTCCCCGGTATTGGCCGTTTGTAAGACAGCCTGCTCACGATGGGGAACAAACGAAAGCTCGCAGGTGACTCCTCAAACGCGTCACACTGCCAGTATTTACACGGGCTTCAGCAGTCAAACGTACGCTACAGCCAACACAGAAATTCCCCCCCGATGCCTCTCCTCCACAGCTCTGTCACTGGGGCTGGGGTCACACACACACACACACACACACACACACGCACACACACGTACGCTGCCTCTACTCCACAGCTCTGTCACTGAGGCTGAGGTCACACACATACACACACACACACACACACGTACGATGCCTCTACTCAACAGCTCTGTCACTGGGGCTGGGGTCACACACACGCACACACACACACACACACACACACACACACGAACGCTGCATCTCCTCCACAGCTCTGTCACTGAGGCTGAGGTCACACACACGCACACACACACACACACACACACACACACACACACACGTACGATGCCTCTACTCCACAGCTCTGTCACTGAGGCTGAGGTCACACACATACACACACACACACACACACACACACACGTACGCTGCCTCTGCTCCACAGCTCTGTCACAGTCACTGAGGTCAGAGATGTACGCAGGGGCCAGATCCAGAAGCCGACTCTGGCCAGCTTTACTGCAGTCTGGAGACCTCGCTCATAAATCCAGAAATCTATGCAACCCAACGCAACGCAAAGTTGTTGCAGAGTTGACTAATCAAACAAGTAGTTGTTCAATTAAGCCACGTTTCCACCGCAGGAACTTTACCCCGGAACTAGGAACCTTTTGAGGCACTCAGTGCGTTTCCACCGCAGGAACTAGGGTCTAAATTTAGGGGAGCTTTATTTTGCCCCCCAAAAAGTTCCTGCTCGGGGGGTAGTACTTTCCGAAAGTACAGCAACCTTTTGGGTGGAGCTTGCAGCGCTGAACATTTCTGATTGGTCGAGTACTCGCAGCATTTTTTTGTGTTTGTTTTCAGCCGCCATGTTTAAATGCAGCCGCAAACCAATTTATTTTCATAATAACTTCAAATCAAACTTGTATGTTATGCGGCGCAGTAGCCTAGTTTTGGTTATAGCCTGCCAACGTCTTGGAATTATAACGTGTGCTCTTCTGTTCTTTTCTTGCTTTAGTATTCGTTTTATATATTTTTTTTAATAAAAAGCATTCGTGCTGGGACAGCATATTACGTACCAAAACATTCAAACGGATGAATTCGGTTGCTGAATATTTTCTTTGTTAGCCCGTTGTAATTGACTCAAAACGTTTGATACAGTTATGTGAGGTATGCGGTAGTTCTGCGTAATTCATATTGGTGATACAGTAAAAGCAAACTGGAAATCACCTTCCGCACTTTTTGTCAGGGTAAAATAACAGGTTAATTCTAGTAATCGTCTCTTTAGCTTTTTCAGACTACTCTGCCATTCTTCAATTCCACAAAAAGACCAGGAAGACTATGGACTAATTTATGGTGCATGGTTCGCATCTGGAGGGCACACTTCGCTGCTCGGCTAGCAGTAACTTTGAAGGAAAACAAACGGTGGCTGTACCACTACTAATTTAAATTTTCACGCAAGTCCGAGTTTTCGTTCTATTCTTGTCATTTTGCGATTTGCGATATGGAATTGACGATGAGAAAGTAATCAAACAGCAAATTGTTTACAACGTGTGCATGTTTTCTGCTGTTGTTGCCAGTTATACATATAAATGTGAATGCATTCGGTCGCTTCGGATGTCAAGACATGAAAGCGAATGTTCGCATAAAAACATAATGAATGTGTTTGAGAGGATATATAAAACAGTTACAATCTGACTATTGGCCTGTTATATCCTATTTGTTGCATAACAACGGTCCAAGTTCAACTACCAATGACAGTTTTGCTTGACAACGGTAAAATAAACCCAAACGGCTGCAGAAGAATATTTCAATTCCAGGTGATTAAATCGATAAAAATAAAAAAAAATACAAAAGTAACCATATATAATCATTGTTGGTAACCCGTTGTATATAAGTGGAATAAACCCCTCTGGGCTGTCCCGGTTATTAGAAAATAATGTAGGCTACTTCGGTGGTAGTATGGGGTTACAGAAGAAATCATAGGACAGATGGACCGACGACAACGTCGTTTTTTCATACGTCAGTGGGCTAATTTGCCTAATCTTCGCGGGACTTCAGACCGCGGTGGAAACGCAGACAACCATGGGCTGAAGGAACCTTTTAGTTCCTTGAAAAGTAGTTCCTGGGACTAAAAGTTCCGGGTAATTTTGGTGGAAATGCGGCTTTAGTTTAGTATGTTGATTGTAAGAGCACTAATGTTACCTAATGTTAAGCTAATGTCTTGTGATGGGTATTTTTACTTTATTTTTTGGAGTTTTGCAAATGGGAAGAGAATTGCGACTGGCAAACAGACACAGAGAGAGAGACAAGCACACAAAGAAACGCAGAAGATCAACGTTTAAAAAAAGACAGTTAAGTTCAGAGAATAGGGAAGTCTTGGCTTGCAGAGGCTTGTCATTCTAAGAACTCTCCACCACATTTCAGCTTCCTGCTAATGGCACCAATGAGAAATTGTGTCCCTTCCAGAACTTAGAGATATTGCTGAAATGCTGATCGATGCAACTGTCAGAGTGCAGGTGCTAAGAGTAGCATTCTGCCATGCGCTTAATCTCTAGTACCAGTAGGTGTGGAAGAAGCCATCGAAGTTTGTCACACCCTTGAACCAACACACACACACACGCACACACACAGGAAACAGGAAACACACAAAAGGGAGGCCTCACACAGGAAACACTCAGGAACCACACACACAGGGGCCGTGCCCGGACCAGAGCTCTGTCTACTGCGTCCTCTGTACTGTTTAGTGTTCCACTGTGTACCGTTTAGTGCATACTGTTGAGCATGTGACAAACAGTATGTGAAAAAATGAGAGAAAATTACACCTACTTAACTTTCCCACCCAGTGTTCTCAACAAGCATTTACAATAGTATGGAAGGGCGGAAATTCGGACACAGCCAAGATGAACAAATGAATACGAAGAAGAGCACACACAGATACACACACCTGTGCACAGTAACACATTATTATATAACCAAGTTGGGAAAGCTAACAAAAAAAAAAAAAAAAAGTTTTAATATTTAAGCTTCTACTGCACAGGATCCCCCATCACTGCACTGGTTCATTGGATTTCTACTTGGGTCAGAGGGATAAGCGCCCCCTACAGGCCCACAAACACCACTCCCAGAAAAAAAAAATGTTTGCCCAGATCTCCAATCCAAGTGCTAGCCAAGGCTACACGCAATTAGACTTCAGCAGTCTGACATGACATAAACACTGTAATAATAAAATCATTTTATATGACATATTGACGTGCGTGTGTGCGCGTGCGCGTGCGTGCGTACGCGTGTCCCTCTCTCTCTCAGGAAGTCCAGGCAGGGCAGCCTGACCGTGGCAGGGTCCCAGCGGGCAGCACACAGGAGGATGACCTGTCCCACCCCCCAGGAGATCAACCAGGCCCTGCAAGGCCCCCGTCCCACCCCCCCGTCCCATGGCCTCCCCCTGGAGGAGCTCATACAGCGCTGTCTGCACAGCTTTGGTGAGAGAGAGGGGTGTGTGTGTGTGTGTGTGAGTGTGTGTGTGTGTCAGAGACCAGGCTGTGTTTAGTTTGTGTGGTTCTGGCCTGTGCTGTTTAGTTTGTGTGGTTCTGGGCTGTGCTTAGTTTGTGTGGTTCTGGCCTGTGCTGTTTAGTTTGTGTGGTTCTGGGCTGTGCTAGGTTTGTGTGGTTCTGGACTGTGTTTAGTTTGTGTGGTTCTGGACTGTGCTTAGTTTGTGTGGTTCTGGGCTGTGCTGAGTTTGTGAGGTTCTGGGCTGTGCTTAGTTTGTGTGGTTCCAGGCTGTGTTTAGTTTGTATGGTTCTGGACTGTGCTTAGTTTGTGTGGTTCTGGGCTGTGCTGAGTTTGTGAGGTTCTGGGCTGTGCTTAGTTTGTGTGGTTCCAGGCTGTGCTGAGTTCTGGGCTCTGCTCAGTTTGTGTGGCTCTGGACTGTACTGTGTTTGTGTGGTTCTGGGCTGTGCTTAGTTTATGTGGTTCTGGGATGTGCTGAGTTCCGAGCTGTGCTCAGTTTGTGTGATTCCAGACTGTGCTTAGTTTGTGTGGTTCTGGCCTGTGTTTAGTTTGTTTGATTCTGGGCTGGGCTGAGTTTGTGAGGTTCTGGGCTGTGCTTAGTTTGTGTGGTTCTGGGCTGTGCTTAGTTTGTGTGGTTCCGGGCTGTGCTTAGTTCTGGGGTGTGCTTAGTTTGTGAGGTTCTGGGCTGTGCTTAGTTTGTGTAGTTTGTGAGGTTCTGGGCTGTGCTGAGTTTGTGAGGTTCTGGGCTGTGCTTAGTTTGTGTGGTTCTGGGCTGTGCTGAGTTTGTGAGGTTCTGGGCTGTGCTGAGTTTGTGTGGTTCTGGGCTGTGCTGAGTTTGTGAGGTTCTGGGCTGTGCTTAGTTTGTGTGGTTCTGGCCTGTGCTTAGTTTGTGTGGTTCTGGCCTGTGCTGTGTTTCAGACTCAGAGGGGAAGCTGGGCAGGGGGGCGCAGCTGGTCCACATGACGCTGATGATGCACAGCTGGGTGGTTTCCTCCCACACCTTTGCCCACAAGCTGCTCTCTCTATATCCTTCTCCCACTCCCTCCCCCCCTCACCTGCCAACACTGTTTAACACTGCAAAAGGGTCCAATCAAGGAGCTGAGCCTGACCAGACCTCCTCTAAGCTCCACCTCCCAACACTGTTTAACACTGCAGTATCATGATAATATTTTTAAATAGGTACCATTTCAATAATAGGGAAAACACCAACACTGGTTCAGTCATATATTAAACCACAGTAATTCATGTCATATATGGATACAATTATTAGTCATATTCAGTTTTTTTGGGAGGGAAGGGGGGTAAATTCCATTTTAATTTTTATCAATTCAGGAAATGAACTTAAAGTCAATTGAAAATTTTAAAAAATGGCCACTGCTCTCTCTGAGGCTAATTTTAATCAGTGAACTAAATTGCGATTCGTTCTGTGCATTGAGAGAGATGGAATGTAAAGGACCCGCAGTACTGCCTGACAGGGCTGCCTTGGCGTCTGGCACGTTCGGTGTGTGGTGGGTAAACAGAGTCTCAGGTGACCGTGTGTGTGCGGCGCGTACACACACACACGCGCGTGACAGCGTCGCGACGATCACCTTGAAGCGCGCCGTCCCTCCTTGACTTCCTTACCTACGAGGAGAGTCCCGGGGAGATGAGGGAGCAGCGGCGGACGCAGATCTGTCACCTCCTCAGGTAAGAGCGCCTCCCCCTCTCCACTCCTCCAACTGAGCCACCAGCCACACCTGGCCCTAATACTCACCCTTTAGATGCTAAAAGAACCTCCCGCAGATTACTCACAATTTAAAAAGAAAAACCAGTTCCTTGAAAAAAAAAAATCCATCAAGTTATTCTATGTTTTATTTTAGTAAAATATTTTGTTTAGTATCCATACCATTAGTATCCATACCTATAAGGCATTCAGATTTTTCTGCTTCTCAGTGTTACCCATGGAAATAACCGCAATAATCAAGGAATCTCAAACCTTACAAATATTAACTTCTAATTAACTTCTGTAGCCTCTGACCACATATATAATGAGTCATTTTTCAGTCATTTTTCATTCATTCATTCATAAATTCAAGATATCGTTTCACACACCATTCATTGGCTGGAGGCGAGGCATCATCACCCTGGCAACCCTCTCCACTGTTCCCTATCCAGGCATTGGGTAAACAAGTTCCCAGCAGCCTTTGAAGCAGACCCCCTGCTGGAGCAGGAAATGGCACACCTCTGGAGCCTGGTGGGCACAGAAGGGGAGGAGCCACACTGCCTGACGACCGACACCTCTTACCTGTGAGTGACGCCTACCTGCGAGGAAAACTCGGAGGGAGTGGCCAGGCGATGAGTGACATCTCTAAGTTAAAGATGGGGGTGGATAGTGACAGGAGTGGCACCTCCTACCTGCAGGTGACACACAGAGAAACAAATATAATTCCACCTGAGAGCAGGCTGTTCAGCCCATGCAGAACGCAAGAATACATGATGTGAGATCTAAAAATGAACTGTAATAATCTTCCAAGCACTTGATCAAACTGATTTTTGACCACGTCTCTGGCGCCTGACCTGACCGCTCTGCTCCTCACATTCCTTCAATAACCCCTGCTTCATCAGACTCTCCAGCAACCACCCACCGATCCCCCTGCAAGTTCCCTCCCCCACTGTGAAGAAGAGGAAGGTGTCCCTCCTCTTCGACCACATGGAGCCAGACCAGATGGCCCAACACCTCAGCTACCTGGAGTTCAAAATCTTCTGCAGAGTCTCAGTGAGTGTAGTGTCCCATCGCAATAAATACTACTGACCAGCTACAACAACAACAAAAAAAATCTATTCAATACTAAATGTATTGTTTTTTTTGTGTGTTGGTATGAACCCAGTGCAAACTGTGCAAAATAAATGGACTCTGTCAGTGTGCAGTGTATCAGGATACTGTTGACAGTCACACATTTTGTGTGTTCGACAGTCCCTCCTTTAACTGATGTGTTAGATCAACTAATTGTCTATATAAGGATCACAATTGATCACCAAATGTGCTAGAAGTTAGGTTACTGTAACAATCCAAGGCCTATACTGACCCCACAGGGATTTAGATGGTAATGCATTTATGGTCACTTGCCCATGATAAACCGGTTTAGCATGACTATTTTTTTCATGCAGCGTCTAAAAGAACACGCGTTCATGTGAATGCACTTTGAACGACAATGCGGATGAAGTACATCGTTAAAAATAAACAGAACATAATAAAAAATCATTTGCATTCAACAGTAAAGCCCCGCTCCCTCCCCTTACCGGCGTTCCTGCACAGATAACACGCTTTCCAGCCCAGTCGTGGGGCGCAATGTCGTTTTTTGGCTGACGTTATTTTGAATTAATTGGTTGGTGAGAGAGGACAAACGACGGTAGGAAAAGCGATGAATGAGTGCAGGCGAAGGGGAAGAGGACGACCAACACTGAGTTGAGTCGGTGCTGCATGCGCAATGAAATGAGAAACAAGCGCCCGACTGGTAACGAGACGTAAAAGACAGCATCATCGAGAAACCACCCCCTATCATTCGCCGTTTAACCTAAATGGACCCGTAAATGCGACTTTGAAGTAAACACTCAACTGCTTGTTTCGTCCCCCAACCGGGTTCTTGAGTTCACGTCTCTTTTTCATTTAAAACCACGCGCCACGTATCGCCCTCCCATCACCTTTTTTGAGGCTGAGCAAAAAGTGGGGAACCGCCCACGGTTGGAGTTCACGTCCACCAACTCCACCAACATATGAAGTAAAATGCAAAAGAATCTTCGGGAGGAGTAACGGACCGATCGGTTAACAGAACTGCGTATGAACCAGAGATAATTAAATATTTTTTATTATAATGCTTGGAATGAACCAGGTAATCGCAAACGCAATTGTGTATCCTTGTAAAGCGAATGTATGAGATAACGCGGTTGTGGTGTGATTATCCGTTATTATTAATGATGTAAAATACGAATCTGGTAAAAAAAAAAAAAAGAAAAGAAAAAAAGGCCTGAGAGTAAAGTAACCTGCTCAGCATATAAAATAAGTGCATTGTAAAGTTCCAGACCACTCACATACACTATGGGTTCTCATTGCTGAGTTTCTATCATATAACGGAAAGTTCACAGATGGATTGTGTAGGTGACCCTAGCCCTGGGACCAGGGGCGCCGTAAGGGGGGGTTGGGCAGAGTTAGGACGATTCCAAGGAGGCCGTAAAAACTCAAAAAATATTAGAACACCAAATTTTCTGGGGCGCTGGGGTCCAATGTGAGCCCCTCCCTGGGACACTTAACTGTTACGCTTACTCAGTGATAGACAGGTGTGCTGAAAACAGATAGGCCTGTTCAACCAATCACAAGGTGCTCATAACATGACTGTCCCCACACCCAAATCCACGGGCAGGGGTACCACCAGGGATTTAAGGCCCCATGAAAAAAAAACTCACATTGGGCCCTGCCCACCCCAGGAAATCCCATGTTCTAATATTGTTTTGAAGGCCCATGTCAGTCAGTCAGGGCCCTTGTAATTGTCCTAACCCCCCTCACCCACACATCGCCCCTGTCCACAGGCATAGCATTAGCACTGGTTAGGGTTAGCGAGCGCTGGCTAGGGTTAGCGAGTGCTGGCTAGGGTTAGCAGGCGCTGGCTATGGTTAGGGTTAGCGAGCGCTGGCTAGCGTTAGTGAGCGCTGGTTAGGGTTAGCGAGCGCTGGCTAGGGTTAGCGAGCGCTGGCTAGCGTTAGTGAGCGCTGGTTAGGGTTAACGAGCGCTGGCTATGGTTAGCGAGCGCTGGCTAGGGTTAGCGAGCGCTGGCTAGCGTTAGCGAGCGCTGGTTAGGGTTAGCGAGCGCTGGCTATGGTTAGCGAGCGCTGGCTAGCATTAGCGAGCGCTGGCTAGCGTTAGCGAGCGCTGGCTAGGGTTAGCGAGCGCTGATCTCTCTGTGTGTCGGGCTCTGCAGTACCTGGACTTCCACAGCTACGTGGTGCGGGGCTCGGTGAGGGATAACCCGGCCCTGGAACGCTCAGTCATGCTGTGTAACGGCGTGTCTCAGTGGGTGCAGCTCATGATCCTCAGCAGACACACGGCCCAGCAGAGGGCCCAGGTCTTCACCAAGTTCATCCATGTGGCGCAGGTAACACACACGCGCGTGCACCCATACGCACGCACACATACACACACACGCACACACATAAACACACACACACAGACACACACACACACCACACACACACACACACACATAAACACACACACACACGCGCGTGCACCCATACGCACGCACACACATACACACACACACACATACACACACACGCACACACATACACACACACACACACACACATAAACACACACACACCACACACACATACACACACACACACACACACACACACATAAACACACACACACCACACACACATACACACACACACACACACACACACACACACAAACACACACAGACACAGACACAGACACGAATACACAAACACACACACTCAGACACACACACACACACACACACACACAGACACACACACAAACACACACACGCACACACATATACACACACGCACACACATGCACACACACACAAACACACACACACACACACACACATAAACACACACACACATACAGACACAGACACGCATACACAAACACACACACACATAAACACACACACGCACACACATACACACACACACACCACACACACATACATGCACATACACAGACACACACGCATGCGCATACATGCACACACGCACACGCAGACACATGCACACACACAGTCACATACATGCATGCATGCATGGACGCAACATACAGACTCACACATACAACACATACACACAACGCACACACACGTACACACCAAGCAAACACACATACAGGCACATGCACATGCATGCATGGGAAGGATAAAGTGTGTTTGTCCTTCCTGACACACTTTCCACATCGTTGGGATTAAATAACGAGCAGCTCTTGTACCCCCATGTCTCACACTCTCTCTCATTCTGTCTCTCATTCTGTCTGTCCTTTTATGTCTCTCTTATTAGAAGCTGCGTTCTCTGCAGAACTTCAACACTCTCATGGCTGTGATAGGGGGTCTCTGCCACAGCTGCATCTCCCGACTCAAAGACACAGCCAGCCTGCTGCCTCAGGATGTCACCAAGGTCAGTCGCAAAGGTCAGATACCAAGGTCAGGCACCAAGGTCAGACACCAAGGTCAGGCACCAAGATCAGTCACCAATGTAAAATACCAATCTCAGATTCCGGCTTATCCTTTCAGCTTGTGCTAAACCAGAAAGGGAAGAGAAGTAACACTGGAAGCATTCTAGTGTACATTCCCGCTAAAACAAGAACAAGATGGCTCATCATCAAAAAGGCAAAAGTTCTCTGTGCTGTGTCCAACTGCCATCCAGGATTAGATGGCACAAGCAGGTTGTTTTAGTTTCTGCAGGATCATGTACCACTCCTGCAGTACTCAGCCAAGTGTAACTGAGCCATACCCGGTCTGCCATGTGCTACTGAGCCGCAGTTGCCCCCGTCAAACCTGTTCACCTGTGCGGTCTGCCTGTACATTAATTTACATCACATTACACTACATCAAACCCACTTTGCAGACACGCTAATCCAAACCCGCTCACGGTCGTTGTGCTCTCGGCAAAACAAAAATGCGGTGTCACCGAAAAGGTACAGAGGCCCACTCACAATCAGTAAGTGTCAGGTTAACCTGAGAAACAGCTATTTTTTATCATGATAAAAGGAAGTGCCGCTAGACAGGTAACATGTATTTACGTAGCTATACCTATAACATTATTCAGAGCACTGTTGCCTCACAGGAAAAAGGTTCAAATCCTGATCTGGGCCTTTCTGTGTGGAGCTTGCATGTTCTCCCCGTGTCCGCGTGGGTTTCCTCTGGGTACTCCGGTTTCCTCCCACAGTTGAAAGACATGCAGGTTTGGTGAATTGGAGAGTCTAAATTGCCCTTAGGTATGAGTGCGTGAATTAAATGGTGTGTGTGCCCTGCAATGGACTGTGGAACTGTCCAGGTTGCATTCCTGCCTCTCGCCCAATGCGTGCTGTCTTTCTCCAAAGAGAGAAAGAGAGAAAGGGTATCTGAAGGGGGTCAGGGGAGCCATGGTTAATTCGGAAGAGGTGAGTCATGTAAGGAGTGTAACCAATGATTGTTTAGTAGAGGCTTGTTGCCCGTTGTCGCTGCTGCTGTGGTCTTTTTTTCATCAAAGGCTGCGAATCACAAATGAGCTTGTAAATGTTTTTATTTGAATATGGTGTTTTTATTGCCTCTGGGTATAGATGAGTCGTGGCTTTGATCTCATTAGGAAACTTGATCTTGAATAGTATCCATTATTCATGCACAGTGATGTGTTTACTGTTGCTTCCTGAGTGCCGCAGGGTGTGGCTTGCATTCAGCAGCCAGTTCACGCTCAATGGGCTAGGCCTGCAGCGTTAGCTGTGCAACCAGCTGTTTTCAAATGACCAATCAAAAGCATTCGGTGAAAACGGTGAAAACCAGCACTCCCTGTTCACTGGCAGGAATCTCAAACAGCAGTCCCGGAGGGCAATAGTGTCCTTTAGGTCAGTGTTCTAGAACTCCATTGCTTTCAGTTACCAGTAGTGATTCTTACATCAGCGTTAGAACGTTCAGTTAAGAACATTCTAATCACTGTGACCTCACAAGTTATAGTGCAGCCAGTTCCAGCCTTGGAAACAAGGTGCATGGTGACTATAGCCAATGCATGACATGTGGAAACCCTGCGGAGAGTGTGGCCCTCCAGGACTGGAGTTTGAGATCCCTGGACAAGGAGTGAACAGCGCTGCTCTCTTGGGTGTGCTCTCCTCATTCTTCTCATTTCTTCGTGTCCTAGTGGTCTAAACCGGTTTGCCCCCCCACTCCACCCTCCCTCCACCCCCACAGACGCTGAGCGAGCTGACGGAGCTGCTGTCCTCTCGCGGTAACTACAGGGCGTACCGGCAGGTGTACAGGGAGTGCTCAGGGTTCAAGGTGCCCATCCTGGGGGTGCACCTCAAGGACCTGATCTCCCTGAACGAGGCCCTGCCAGACTACCTGGAGGACGACAAGATCAACCTGGGGAAGCTGCAGCACCTGTACAGCAACATCGCCGACCTGCTGGCCGTCCATGACTGCACGCCCCCCTTCCAGGCCAATAAGGACCTGCTGCACCTGCTGACCGTGAGGGGGAGGGGAGGGGAGGGGGAGGGGGAGGGGGAGAGGGAAGGGGGGTGTGGTGTGCGGTAGGGGAAATGGGGAATTATTTGTAAATGTTCTCTGTGAAACAGGATCTGTGTATCGCTCTGCGTAATGTTCACTCTGTGAATGAAGGGCAACTGCAATGCATCATGGACTGTGTGTCTTCAGTTATGCTTGCTGTTCAGACTCCTGTAGAGTCAATTTTAGGTTTTTATAGACTGTGCATGGTTCCTGCATAGAGTTGATTTTAACACTGAGAATTTTGCTGCAATGTCTGTACGCCATCTGTGTGACCTTTGACCTGTGCCCCCACTCCCCAGCTGTCTTTGGACCTGTACTACACGGAGGATGAGATTTACGACCTCTCCTACGCCAAGGAGCCAAAGTACCCCAAAATCCAGGTGTGCAAAGTGTGCAAACTCACAGTAAATTGGGGTAACCCTTACCTATATTTGGGCATCCATTTCCTCTTGCATGTAGATCTAAATAATTCGTTTTGCATATCTAAAATTCCTTTAATGCTGGTAGCAGCTGAAAACACTCCCACAGATCCTTGAGAATATTTCACCAAAACTTTTTCTAACAGAAACTTATGAAATTTATGGAAATTATTTTTCTGAATATTGGTTAAAATATACATTGTATATCAGCAGGAAGGTGTTCATACAGTTTAAGTATTTGAGATAATTATTTGACCCATGTCTGCTCAGTTGTCGGTGCTGTGGATGTCACCAATATGTGAAAAATAATAACAATAATAATTCATTGAACACCAAGGAAACAGGTATTGTGTTTCATATCACATATGATAGTACAGAAGCTTGTACTTTATCTCTCTGAATTTGCAGCCCACCACCCCAGTGAAACCCCCTGTGGTGGGAGAGTGGGGGTCAGGGGTCACGCCCAGGCTCGACCCCGAAACCATCTCCACACACGTCAAATTGATGGTGGACGTGAGTACAAAAGGAGCCTTGCAGTGTCAAACAGCAAAACCTGTGACACTCTGCTTTCATGATCAGAGCATGGGAACGTGCTTTATGAAGAATACATCGTTGTATCGCTCAGTCAATTCCATTTCAATTCAGTCAGTCTGGAATGTTGATTGAAGTTCTGTTCATTAATTGAGAAAATGCCAAATATGTACATTGGGGATTTTTCAATTAATGTACACTAATTATTAGTAGTAATGTACACTAGTTGTAATGTATACTAATTTAAAATGAAATTTCTGAATTGACTCAATTGAGATGCAATTGGCCCTAGCACTGGCCAGTGCTATGGTTCATTCTTTAACCCTTTGAAGAGTTGGTTTTTTAGAATGTTTTTTTTTCAAGTCAACCACTCCATGGCTTTCACTTACCTGTAGTGATTGTTACATCTGCATTAGAATGTTTAGTTAAAAACATTCTAATCACATATTTGTGATGTTACACCTTAAAGGGTTAAATAGTGCATTTGGTACTGATGAATGGTGGAGAAACTGTGTTCTGGTGTAGCTCACTAATGTGCTCACTTGGTTGCGTGTCTCCCCTCCAGTCCATAATGAAGAACTATGACTTGAACCAGGATGGATATATTTCCTTAGAGGACTTTGAGAACATTGCCTCCAACTTCCCCTTTTCTTTTTGCAAGCATGAGAGTGACAGGTGAGAGAGAGAAAAATGGAGGTACAGACAGACAAACGTACAAACAGGAAATTAACCAATGATCTCTGATATGGCAAAGCATAGCATGAGCATTTTTCCATACTGCAACGCAAGGCTTTTCCAATGTTGAGGGCAATAAAGAGAAAGATGCATCATGGGAGACAGTAGCTTCAGTAAACTGAACAGGAAGTTTCAGAGAAAAGTCCATTTTCATTTATTACTTTAAATCTCAGCATTTAATACTCATATCCAGGGAGACTTGCACAGAATAAAGGTTTGCATACAATCCATTTATACAGCTGGCTATTTACTGAAGCAATTCAGGTTAGGCACTTGTTCTAATCCAGCTTGGAATTGAGCGCACAGCCTTTCATTTTAGCTTGGGTAAGCTTTCGTAGTACAATGAGGACAAAGAGCAACATATAAAGCATTCTAAGGCCTTGTTATTCCTCTTTCATGGCAACAGTACTCTGGCAGTAAAGACTGGGTGTGACTGACAATAGGATATAAAGTGGATGTGGATAGAGTCAGGAGATGTGCGAAGATGATAAATTGTTTTCTCCATATATGGTTGTCGATCTGACTCTCTTACCCTCTCTTTAAAAGGGAGGGGGAGATCAGCCGGGAAGAGATAACCTCCTACTTCATGAGGGGGATGTCAATCTGCGCCAAGCTGGGCCTCAACTTCCTGCACAACTTCCACGAGGTCACCTACAAGAGGCCCACTTTCTGCAACACCTGTGGAGGCTTTGTGAGTGTACAGCTGTTGTCTTTATTGGTTTTAAATTTCCAAAACAACTAAAACACATTCCTTTAAAAGTAAAAAATCCATAAAGAAAAATAACCCAAGACAAAAATTGTTTTAAAAAATTATAAACAAAATTTCTACATTAAGACAATCAAGGGATTACCTATTTTTAAATCAATAAACATGAATACATACATTACATTACATTACATTACAGGCATTTGGCAGACGCTCTTATCCAGAGCGACGTACAACAAAGTGTATAACCATAACCAGGAACAAGTATGACGAAACCCCTAGAGAGAAGTACCGGTCCAAGTACAGGGAACAACCGCATAGTTCAACTTGGACCCTGATGGTTAAACTGATTAACACTAACAACGAGAACGGCAACAACGCAATCTATGGAAAAATACAAATAAATAACAGTACCTAAAACACAAAACCACAATAAAAGTAAAAATAGATATATTCTTGAGAGTGTACAGTACAGTACGGTTCCAATATGGCCTCCAGTGTGCGAGCTGTATGTTTGCGCTTTCCCTCACTCATCCACACCCCTCTCTGTCTGCTCTCTTACAGCTGTGGGGGGTCATTAAACAGGGTTATCGGTGCAGAGGTAAGACGCACCGTCTTCAGCTGTGCCACACCAACTTCTAACTTACAACATGCGTTTCTAAACTGTCAGACATACTTAACCGTACGCTTAATGAGCTATTAATTTTGTAGCTGTAATATGGGCATTTGCTGAAGATAACGAGTAAATAGCAGAGCTCTTTAAAGGCATAACGTTGCCTGACATTAACTTTAATTTGGCACGCTTGTTTAAAATGAGCATACGATTCCGAGCATGCAGTCTGGCTGCTTCTAAAAACGTGATCACAGCAACAGGTTATATAACGGTTGATTTACGAAACTGCTATTGGGGGAAAACCGCTTTCGGGCGAATATCTTCGTTGCAACAAGTTACATGTATGTTAGCTGCCACAGATTATTTATAGTTGTGATGTATTGTCTGCCTTGCATTATTTTGACTGACAAGGAAAACCGCTGACATTACCTTCTTTGCTTTTAAGACACAAGCAAATACTTTTTTCTCGAACAATTGACAATAGTTCTACTATCACGTATCAGAGTCAGCTCGATCTAATCTGCCACTTTCCAGAGCAGAGGGCACTATGCGTTTAAGTAACCATAGCAACAGGTTATTCACAAAACCAGTAATTTAGGTTGATTATGCGGATAAAAAGCGTCTGGCGAATATTTTAGTTGCAACACGTTACATTAGCTAAGCATTTTTTGGGTGCAGTATTAAGTTTATAAATATTAACGTAGCGCAGTTAGCTAGTCTATGTAGATTAGAGTGAATGACAGCCGACTGGCTGCTATATCTAGCACTTCATGATACTGACAGCTAAATGCGCTTTTCATAGGATGGTATGGCGATTTGAAATGGAAAATTCTTTCACATGCAAACTAATGATGCATTTGAACCAATGAAGCATAGGTCAAACATTATTCGTACAATTAGTGTAATGGTAAAGTAGTAAAGATGCAAATGAATTACCATTAATAGAGCCATTTGGTGCTTAGTGCAAGGTGGTCACACACACTGACTGCTAAATAAAGCTCTCTGGAAATTATGATTCATTGTGTGTTGACGTTTGCTGAAGTTCTTCATCCAGCATAATCTCTCTGTCTCTCTCACTCTTAGACTGTGGGATAAACTGTCACAAACACTGTAAGGACAAAGTTGGGCTAGAGTGCAAAAAGAGGTTCAGTGTTTCTGGGGGTTCCTGTCCTTGCACCCCCAACCCTGACACCAGGCCCAAGATAAACAGCTCGAGTGAGTTACCATGGTTACCGACCCAGTGCATGCACACTGAGATATCTCCTTTACAAACAGTAGGTAGACTTATGAATTTGCTTCCATGTCCTATCATCCTATACAGAAAACCTGTGTTTGTTTCTGAACAGGCTCAGAAGAGGACGCCTTTGTTTTTCCCCGTGGTGAGGAAACAGATCAGGCTGAGGACCGCTCCCCTCCCTGGGTTGATGGGAAGGGGAGTTCCCGGATTTCACACCGGGCCACTCAGACAGAACCGGGGTTCTGGACCCCGGGACCAGTGGACAGAAGCGGGGGAAACTTAAATTCACACACCCCAAGATCCCCTCTAGAGAAGGTACTTGACATCTGTAGGTGTCTTCTGGCAACTGAATCTCTCACAGCTCTGCATGGTAATATAACATCACCATCACGAGAATTTCTGATCTCCGATTCCAAAACTGTGGTTCGTTGGAGGGGTTGAGGTGGTTTGTGGGATGCAAAATGGGCAAAAATAACACTTCTTTCCACTGACATTCACCCCAGTCAAACTAAATGCTACATCTGTTCTGGTGTACATGCACTTGCGTTATTTATTTAATTTTTATTTGGATAAATCACAGCTTTTTGTTTTCTCCCCTCCCGTCCACTGCCCTGTTACCAGGACAAAGCAGCTCCGTCCCCTCCCACGTCTCCAGGGCAGGAGAAGGTTCCGGAAACCTCAGAGAACAGGTGCGCGCAGGCGACAGCTGTGCCTACACCTGCTCTGGTGGAAAACATGGAAGAGCTACGGCTGCAGGAAGACCGGAGAAAAGAGCCGGATTAAGTCTCGAGCGCGCGGTCATGTGACTCACAAACTAAAACCGATGGTAGAAAGTGATGTGATGCTTAGCAAAATCAAATACTCACCGTCTCTCTTTCTCGCTCTCATTCATCATCTTAATTTCCATCTTCCTTTCTTTTTTTTCTTTTTTTTTTTACAATCTCATCTCATTCACTGCCTGTCATGTACATTGGAAATTGCGCCTCTGGTTATGAATGAACTTGTTTTCTTTTGACAAAAGACAAAAGAACAGTTGTTGTGGATTATATTTATTTTATGTTCATCAATTTCTGACGAATGAACCGTTTTATGAAAAATCCCTCTGAGCCTTATGGTTATTTTTGTGTGCACTGTTTTATTGAAGCAGAATTCACTTTGTATTGTTGATGGCTGCGGTCATTATGAACAGCCGACGGGCAAGCTTTGAAAGTATGGGCCAAGTGGCACTGTGTGAAAATGACAAGCATGCATAGCGGGGACCTCAATCTGTTCCCGTTAGCCCATCGTGTCTGTGGGTTTTCCTTTCAATTGGCAGGCAGTTTGGACCTTAGAAATAAGGCATGTGGGCCTTTTCTTTAAATGTAAAATGAAGTTTATAACTTACATTCAGCAGTTATATGCAGAAACACACTAAAAGCCAGCAGACACAGCAGTCCCATAAGGACTGAAATTTGAGACCCCAACCTGACAGTTGGTCCACTGTACCAGTAAACATTAATTTTTTCCAAAATGAGAACGCGAATACTTTAGCGCCCCCTGGTGGAAAGAATTAAGTGCTAGCAATGTTCAGTGCGAGAACCATTCACGATTACGGATGGGAAACTGTACTACTATGTGGTCTTGCGCTAAAAAAAATAGGTCTTTGTTTCTAACGTTAGACACTTATAATGAAATAGCTAATCGAAAAATGAAGGGCGACACATTCATTAGAAGGACAATATCAGTCATGAGAAGCAGGGATGTGTGTTTACAATGAGTCTAACGTGGAGTTTGATGTTGAATGGGCTTCTATTGGATGTGGGGGACGGGGGACGGGGGGGGGGGGGGTTTGTTTACACGGGTATATCTAAATATCTAAATATTGAAGCAAGCAACCTAAAAACTGTCTGGGGTGCACACAAAAGCCTGGGTAGGTGTGAAAATGACCCCAGAAGTGTTATAAAGTGAAATTCCCCTTTATGCATGTTGCTGATGCAGTTTCCCACCTGAAACCAAACCTGCAACCTCATAGTTGCAAGTCCAGTTCATTTATGCTGCACTGTTGCTCTTTACACATAGGGTTTAGGGTTTTTGTTTATGGTTTTTATCATCTTTATCTTGTCAAGTTCTTGCATTGTTCTGTTATTTATATGGTGCTGCAACAAACAGATTTCCCCATGGGGATTAATCAAGTGCTACCAATCCATTTATCAAGGTGCAAATCAAATCACTAATAGCCATGTAGAAAATTACATTTTATTTTACAAGAGTCCATTGACATGTTCTTCATGCAATTGCTATCCAATATATTCAAGAAACCAACATGTCATGTATTGAATGCACTTAGTACATCAAGCAATGGAGAAACCCAAGCATTTGCTCTCGGGCAGCAAGAGCAGAAACTGGATTTTCTGATATGTGTTGCGGATCCTGCCAACACAATCAAATGTTTTGCTTTTTTGCAGGATTTAAGGTCCAGTTGGTGCCATTTTGTGGGATGGGGGTTACACAGGGGCACAAACCACAAAAACCTGACAGACTTTATTAATCACTCTTAAAGAGAAACAGACCAAATCTACTGGAAGAAGCAGAATAAAAATTCTTCCCTTTTACTGTCCTGAATGTAGAGTATTATTATACAAACAATCACAAGTGCATCAGCTTCACCTTATAAACACTGCATTGTACTGTAATGAAACGTGAGACGCATACTTCTAAACAATGCATTTCCATTTCTGCTTGTTGGGGGCCTGTCGGGTTGCCTTGGCAAGCTCTCTGCTTGCAGTAGCACACAATTCCATCAAGTTACACTTGCATCAACCAAATATATTATTCATAATTATCTTAGCAGACAAACAGTGGCTCTAACACAGTGCTCACAACACTGCCATCCCCTGTAGTTGAGCTCCCATTCAGCAATGCCCAGCACGGTGGGCAGGGGGGCTGTGTGTGTGTGTGTATGTGTGTGTGTGTGTGGGGCAGTACTCTAGCAGGGGCACACCCTCCCTCCACGGACCAAACCCGGTCCATTCCCTTCCCGCCCAGCAGGGGGCGCAGCCTCTATTTCTGGGCGGGAGCAGGCAGCGAATACAGCAGCCTGTTCACCTCCCTCAGCTGCGTGTCCAGAGTCTCGGTCACCAGGCTCAGCTCAGCCAGCTGGGTCTGCAGGTCGGTGATGCTCTGGTTGAGCTCCTCCTCCTTCCGCCTGGAGTTCGCGGCCTGACGGCTGTACTCCAGGATCATGCAAGCTCCGCCCACCGTGAAGATGATGGCCTCGCCCAGAAGCTCCGCCCCCAGCTCGGCTGCCGCGTCCTCGTTCAGCGGCTTAATGCCCGCCCCGCGGAAGCCCATTATCCGCATCTTGGTGCGCATTTCGATCCAGTGGTACACTGCGTGGGAATGTCGGGGGGGGAAAAAAAAAGTGGGAGAAGCTGCTTCTCTGTCCACACATTCAACCACTGTAGCCCACTCTGTGCATGTGTAGATTTACATTGCTGCAGCGCAGACCAGGGGCAAACACGTATTTGAAATAACGCTTTAGATGGCCCGTAGAATTTGAAAACACTCGAGTTTTATCACATCACCTCACAGTTTACAACTCAACATAGCCTATTACCAGAATTTTGCTCTGAATAAAAGTGAAAACGGATGTTTCTTCATACAAGCTTCAGCAATCTGCAGGAACTAACTGGTGTCTAAAGGGTTAAAGTATAAATAAATAAAGTATCTGAACAAGGTCTGCTGTGGCTTTCATTTTTAAATCTTCCTGGCACACAACTTTAATGTTTTCATAACTAAGCACACACATTTACATTTTACCTTGATACAATTAGCAGGCACTCTTATCCAGAGCTATATTCATAAGTGCAAAGATACAGGTTTAGGCAAGGAACAATGTGTATGTCAAGTCACAACCAATAATAGTAGCAGTAGCCTACATAGTCTTACAGCATAAAGTTAGGTTAGGAGCCATAGTAGGTGCAAGGGCAAAACAGAATCGGGTTTATTAGTAAGCAAGTGGGTTAAGAGATTTTGTTTTTCATTTAGCACAGGTACAGCAAGCAAACCCATGCAAAATGTTCAGCATTAGGAAAGCCAAACACAGGCTATTGTTACCTCAAATCCTTGATGTGCTTCTGGAAATAACTTAATGCTCAGAAATTATCATACAAATACCAAGACTCACTGCACCTCCTCTCCTTCTCTTGGCAAATTAAATTTACAAATTAAATTTACAAATGACCGTGCTGTTACTTTAACAACACCAGAATCGTGAGGCCCTTACCTGGGTAAAAAAAGTTACCTTTTTTACCCAGGTAAGGGCCTCACGTCTGGATTTAGAATTAAGCCAGTTACTTTAGTTGAAAAGTTCACATTTCTTCAAAGTCAACACTTTTGTGCATTCTTACTTCACGTTCCTGTCCCTATCCAGTTACAAGAATGCACTGAGCTGATCATGGCCCTTTATGGTCTTATGCCGTGGTAGGATGCGACTGATATAATGATAAATATAAATGATAAAATTGATATTAATTCAAATTCAACTGCTTAGTGTACAGAGATCTTAACTGATGCTGTATTTTGGCGATTCTGATGTTGTTAAAGTAACAGCACGGTCATTTGTAAATTTAATTTGCCAAGAGAAGGAGAGGAGGTGCAGTGAGTCTTGGTATTTGTATGATAATTTCTGAGAATTAAGTTATTTCCAGAAGCACATCAAGGATTTGAGGCTGAACTGGCCTAGACGTTTCAAGACATCCAAACACCGGAGCAAATATTATCTTGGATAGCTGTGATTTTATGACTAGCAATTCTCCTCGGAATGTTTCCGGCAGATGTATATGGCAGCTAGTTCATAAACCTTATCTCACGCAACTAGCTAGCAAGGTAACACCTGCGAGACGAAACCTTTTACTTTACATTTAACTGAGCTAGTCTAATATAAGACTCCTGCTGGGAAACCACACATACCGCTCACTAAAGGCCGAACTATCGTTATGTCTTTTTTGATCTGAATAGAGTGACAGTTAAGAAAACAAACTGAGCAACTGCAGTACTAGCCAGCAACCCAAAGATCCCGACATACAGTAAGAAAACCTTTGTACTTTCAAGTTTACAAAACCCTCAATGACACACGGTTACTGCCTGCATTGCTTCCCTTCTCGAATCCCATTGGTTAAATTTTCAACGCAAGAACCCGCCCAATGAATTCAATTTACATTTTAGCTGGTCTGTCCCCTTGTCAATTAAAGTAAACTACGAATACCATCGATTCAAAACCAAGCCCATACAACGGATTGGTTACACAAGGCTGAGCTGAAGCTAGATTGGTTCCTCCTCTTCTCTACAAAAAAAATACGATTCCACCCTCTCCTCTACCCGAGTATGTCCGAAGGAGCAGCTGTACGTGGGTCATTTTAACACGCCATGGTTACTTACGCTGTGCCGGAGGTAGACATACGTAATTCTTGAAGAACTCGCTTCTCCGAGCACCTGCCTTAATTCGGTTAGCCACAGGTTTACTCATTTGCCGAACCCCCAGATACAGCAGTTTAGCGATGGGAAAGGCTCCGACGACCATCTTGGCGGAAACACCTCAATGAAAGGGGCGGCACGAAGCGGAAGTTACAACCGGAATGACGTTTTATTAATATTCATGAAGCACTCTTGCGATTGATTGACTAATACCTACGTCATATATTTTATTGGGAACCTTTTGTATTTCTTTACTGTGACGACGAATATATTATTTTGTTTCCCCAGCTGCCATTTGCCCAATATGTTTATTCAGTGGTGTAATCTACATATGCTGATCTGTCTGTCATATATTTTATATGGATGCCTTGAATGTTATAATCAAAGGTATCCACATAAAATGTACAATGGCCACGTTTGGTGCGTTTGTTAGTGAGGTATTATACTACACGGGTTGGGGAATTTAAAAAATCGCGAAATAAAAAAGAGCGTACAAAGGTGTCAAAGTCCCGAGCGCGGATGGGGGCGGGTTGCACACCTGCCCCAGCTGTGCTTCGTGAACACCTGGCTCAAGTTACAGCGGCGCAGGACAGTGGGCTGGACTGCATGCCGTGAGAGCTAGATCGCTACGCCATCCTGCAATCAGCCAGACGCACTGATTCACACTGAGTCAGTGGAAGAGAGCAACAAGTAGCATAGGTCCGGGTAGACCTCGAGAAAGAGATTTGCGGTATTATTGTACAAAGTTTGCAGTTGTGTTGACTTTCGGTAGGAACAAGGGTCCGATCGGGGTAAGTAAACGAACCGAGGTTAAAATCGTTTTTTTTTTCTTTGTGTAAACTGGCTAGCCGTGTGCGCAATACGCTGCTAAGTAGTTGCACGTCACATTGGAAAGATTGGATTATTTTTTTTATCATAATGCAAACTGGTAATCAAAGCCCGCAATTGTGATGCTGAAACGGACTATGCGAATGTAAGGATTCTTGTCTTAATAGCCTTCAAAACTTTTTAAAATCTGTTCGATTGTTTTACTGTACGGTTTTAGATCTCGAACAATGAGTCAGAACTGTAAGCGAGGAGAAGGCTGGGGAGACTTTTCTAATGGGAATCAGATGTTTCTGTAGCTCACAAAATCCAAGTGGCAGTGCTGAGAGGAGTGGATACAACAACACAGAGAGTTCTATCGCTGCGTCTGGCTTGTAGTTCGGAACTTTGGACTGTTTGTGTGCATTGTTTTAAGTTGCGGATGTGGACCGTGCATCGAACTGTATAGCCATGGGAATAAAACTTTGATAATTTGTGTGTTAATGGAACATAGAGACCAATGCACTGTCCCATGGTCGCAAAAAGAGAAACGAGATGATGTTAAACCAGACCCCCCCTTTTGGGTCTGACTTCTTAAACACAACTGGGCTGGTAAACCTTCTGCATTAGTCCTTACTTGATATCTCTTTAACTTTGACCGAGTGGCATAACATTGCCTCATTCACGAAACGTGTACGATCACATTTGTTCTGAACTGCGTGTAAGAACGTTTCCTAGAACATTTTGGCATTCATCTTTTTTTTCTTATCTGTATTTGTTCATGGCTCCTTCCTTATGCAAATTACATGAATATGATTGCGCATAAAATTTATGAACAGCCAGCATTCATCATTTCGTACACCTAGGATATGCACAAAAACAAAGTTGTGTCATGAATCTCGTATTGTTATTGTCGTAAAGTTTTTTTTGTAGGAACATTTTTAAGAGCAAAAGTAATAATTTAAGAAAAGTTTTGTGAATGAGGCACATTGTCTCTGCAAATGCTGCGAATTAACCCAACTGCAACTGTACTCAACTGTAGCCTGCAACGTTCGACTGTATGAACGTAAAAGTAACTGTGACCTAGATTTCCTGTTGAATAGCAGAATCAACATAAATCAAAATGTCAAAGTCAGTATTGATTTTCATGCCTCGAAGAGTTACACTCTGCCTGTATTTTTTAACTTCATGGAAATGTCGACCTAATGATAAACTGCAGGATCCTGCACTAAAGCAGAAATTGCCTGGGTTTTCAGGACCGTGCATTGGAGTCTATGATTGGTGTGTAGCTAGGCATACCGTGTCAATGACTATTTTTTCCCCCTGAAGGAATACTCAAACAACAGGCAAAGTGTGTAACGTTATTTTTTATCTTTAAAGGTATTTATTTATTTATTTATTTTGCACACGACAACCTTACCCCAAAAATAAAATACATGCATTATTTAAAATCAACATCTTCTTTGTGACCGCAGTGATGTCGCTTATACCGGCCCATTCTTTTGTAAGTTCCTTATTTGGTTAGTCTACTCTTGATTTACATGAAATGTAGCTAGCAGCAATGGTTTCCAGCATTACCGAAATGGCTAGTGGAACTTTGACAATATAGTTGCCTTTTTGAGAGGAGGCACCAGTGACGCAGTCAGACGGCGTCTATCGATTTTGCAACAATAGGTATGACATGAGATGATTCAGGTGTGAAAGCGAATGGCAGGTCAAATAAGAAAAATCAGTTTTTTTAACAGGCCCATTCCGTCGTAAGATCGTGTTCTTCAGAACCAGCACGACCAGCGCGATTATTAAAGAAATGAACGTGCAAGCGTCCATAATTGTGAAGCCTTAACACGTGTGTGCAAAAAAAAAACATACAGACTAAAACGCAGGTCTCCAGCCGTTCAACGGGGACAGGCACAATCGATGTGCAGCATGTACGTACGTGCCTTATTTGTGGTCACAAATAGTGAAAATATGAGTGTCACTCGAGAGTCTTGTTTTTGGAGAGATTCATTAACTTTGATATTGAGGCAGTTCTAAGTATGCCAATGGAAGCAAGTAAAGCACATACTGTATTTGCGTGATCAGTGTGAAGTGAATGCTCTCATCGTTATTCAGAAGCAGGTATCACATTCTGCACATATGTTTTGCATTCTTGTCTTCTTGTTGCGGACAGTGCAGGGAAAGCCCTGTGCTTTGTGTGTGTGTGCAGGTCCAGTGGGACCAGGCACTGTGAAGCTTTGACTGATTATTTCTTTTTATTTTTTGATTGCATTGGGAGGCCATTGCAATGCTGCAATGCAATTGCTGTGTAAAAAGTTGTGTAAGTCGCACTGGATAGGAGCATCTGCGTAATGCCTGTGATGTAATGTAATGCTCCCCAGCTCTTCACCCCTCTAAATAAGGCTTCAGACCTGCTCTTTTCCTGCTGAAACTGTAGTGTAATGGGTAGGGAACTGGGTTTGCAGGTTTAAATCCTGAGTGGGGGCATTGCTGCTCTACCTACATATGCTCTTGAGTCAGGAACCTGATCTGAATTGCTTCAGTGGGAAATCAGCTATGTAAATGGACTGCATGCAAGAGAAGAATGTGTGCTATATAGATTGCTCTGGATTAGTGCACCTCATAATGCTTTTATACATATGAAGGTCTTCCTCCTCTACTTCCTTCCCCTGCGTGAAAAATGATGGGATGTCCACACTCAGTCAGACTTTCTCCCAGTCTCGACCTCTTGGCCCTTTGCACATGTGGAAAGGGACCGTACGGTTTTTGAGATGGGTGTTCTGCAGTCTGATTGGCTGGAGACAGTTCTAACGATTGGCTGGTCAACATTACGTTCTTAGTCAGCGGTTGAATTGCTGCCTCCAATTTGAGCCCCACCTGCACAAGGTCCTGATTTACCAGAAGAAAAGTAACTGACCCCTGGGTTAGGGTTGGAGGCTCTCAGTTCAGGCTCAGAATATCATAAGGTGAGACAAGGTGAAAGCAGTTTTTGTTTGATTACCTTTTTGTTTTCAGGTTTTACTGATGATAGGGAGATAATTTTGCGGTATGTTCCCTTGTTTGATTTGAAAGCAAACGTATCGCAGATATGCCGACTCAACTTGAACGTCATCTGGTTTTCTATTTGCATCCAGCTAACTTTTGTTTGAACATGTACTAAATGAAATGGAGTATGGTCTACCAGCTTTTTTTTTTTTTTTTTTTTTTTGCAGTTGAATTGTTTTTTTTTTGTTTTTTTTAGACAACACACCTTATCTTATTTGCGTGAGGGCTTCCGTGATTCGTCTATTATTTGCGTTCGGCTAACCAGCGGCTAAACGGGAACACTGGTGCTGTGAGAAAGTGAGTGTTTAGGGTCTGAAAAAACAAGTAGCGCAGACATGGGAAATTTACGAGGGCCTGAGTAATTGCCATTGGGTTTGGACTGAGCAGGCCTTCTTCTCAAGGCTCAGAGCTGCTTGTAGGAACCAGTTGGGCTGCATACTTGCCTCTCGTCGATCTTGCTGTAGCTTGTACAGTTTGTTCACGGTGTCATCACTGTGAGATGTACTTTTATACACACACGCACAGGCACACGCACACGCACACACTCACACATGCACACACTCATACATGCGCACGCACACGACCACACACACTCATACATACGTGCACACACAAACACACACACACACACACACATACATGCACACGCGCACGCACATACATACGTGCACACACACACATACTCGCGCGCAGACACACATACATATGCACACACACAAACACACACACGTACATATGCGCCTGCACACACACACATACACACGCACGCACACACACACACGCACATATGTGCCTGCACACACACACATACACACACACACACACGCACACACACACACTTACATATGTGCCTGCACACACACACACACACGCACACAGACGTATTCGCGCACACATGCACATACATGCATGCACGTAGTCCTCCCTCAGTAAAAGCTTGGTTCGTGCCCCTTTGGCCAAGCTTTTGCAGTGAGGCGATGGCACTGCCTGGGCTGTTTTTCGGCTAGACGTGCCCCGCAGATTCGTCTGGGACAGTTGTCATTGCGGTGTGTTTGCACAAGGGGTGTGAGATGTGGGAGTTCGGGGATGGGCCATGGGGCGTGTTCACCCTCGCAGCGCTTTCACTTGCATCACAGCTGAGGCTGACGTGCCGGTGCCGACCACAGCCACCGGCATGGGAGGGAAAACCAGCCAATGAGAAACTCGTGTTTCACTCAAGTCACCATACATAAAAAAAAAAAAAAAACTTTATTGCACAGAGTGGGTAGGGGAAGATTCATTCACAGCTGTATGTGTACATACTCAGTATTTATGTATGTACCGAGTACCTGGTGAGGAAAGATCTAGCAGGTGATCTAGGTGGAGAAAGTGGTGGCAGGTTTGATGGGCCCCTTTTTCGCAGGGTTGAGTATTTCTACACGTCTGGCTGTGTTTGGGATGTCGGATTTCCTTCCTCTGTGAGACGCCGTTCCTCCCTGCAGCCCCCGAGAGACCCCTGCCTGCCTCCTCAGTCTGCCTACCCCGAGTCCTGCGGTTTCCCCCGAAACCTGACACAGTGACTGTGCGCGCCACAGGACTCCTGTGTTTCGGACCTGCGCCACAGGACTCCTGTGTTTGGACCTGCGCCTGAAAACCGTGTTCGGACCTGGGCCACAGAACTCCTGTGTTCGGACCTGTGCCACAGAACTCCTGTGTTCGGACCTGCGCAACAGAACTCCTGTGTTTGGACCTGCGCCTGAAAACTGTGTTCGGACCTGGGCCACAGAACTCCTGTGTTCGGACCTGTGCGACAGAACTCCTGGGTTCGGACCTGCGCCAGAAAACTGTGTTCGGGCCTGGGCCACAGAACTCCACGTTCCTACCAGGCGCTCGCACCCAGTCCAACGAGGACGCTCCCCACGCCGATCGGACAGGCGGCCGAACTCTCGCGCCCTTTTTGGCGCCGCGCAGGCTCCAGCACACCTGGGCTGGTGTTGTGTGTGTGTGTTTGTTTGTTTATTCGGTTGAACGCGCGCTAACGTGCTTTTCCGTCACGGTGCGTTCGCTTATTCGGGCACTACGCGTTCCTCAGAGAATGCTCCTGGGACCCGTGCCAGCTGAGTCAACGTAAACCAAGCCACAGCGAAAACACGAACGGACCTGAGGCCTCGGAGGACTTTCAGCTTCAGTACGAAGGGGGGGAAGCTTGTGCCCGTTACCGGGGGGGACGCGCAGCTGGATTCGGCTTCGTCTTGACGATCGGGCCGCCTTTTCGTTCGGCTGCTGCTGAGCGCGCTGGACTGCGTGGGACGACTGGTTGGATGCGGAGCTCAGACGGAATGCTGTGAAGACGGCGTCAGGGAGCGATTCTTGGGGAAAAAAAGAAAGAAAAGAAAACGGCAGTGAAAGGAGGAGGAGGAGGTAGTTTTTTTTTTTATCAGCCGCAGCCTTTAGATGCAGACTGGGCCGGCGGTGAGAGCGAGCGGTACAATCACCACTGCAGAGCGGCTTCGGGTTTTTTTTTTTTTCTTTTTTCTTTTTTTCTTTCTTTTTTTTCCATTTTCAGGGTGGGAAAGGCAAGAGGGTGGAAACACAGATTGGAAAGTGATGAAACAAGAGATGGGTGGGGCAGCATATAGGAGGGGCGCGGTGGTGGGGGGAGGAGGGGGGGGTGAGACTGTACATGTAATGGGAGTTAGATTGCGTGGGGGAGTTCAGAGAGAAAGAGAGTGAGTGAGTGTGAGTGAGAGAGAGACAGAGAGAGGGAGAGCCAGAAAAAACAGAACATTCCGAGGACACACCCTGACATGCTGAGGAATGGAGTCATTATTGTCCTGATGTTGTAATCGTCCCGGAGTCTGGCGCTGGTATTGTTCTGTTACGGCAGGCCGACTGCAGCGCAGTTCTTCCGTTGGAGCCAAACAGCCAGCGGCCGCAGGGCCTTTCTCAGGGATAGGAGCGCACCGGAGTCGCGCGGCCATTTTAAGTTAAACTTCTGCGGCTACCGTCTATACTAGAACGATGGTGGGTCTGAGAAGGAGGGAGAGACGGAGTAAAAAAATAAAAGGGAGAGGGAGAGTCAGTCAGTGCCACTAAATGACCTGTGTGATTCAGTCACAGTGGCATCTGCAGAGGGTGCTCTTGACAAACGGAGATAAGCTCCAAGCAGGGGCCTGAGAGGTCAGCTGTGGAATGTGAGTTGCAGGTCTCACCGACAGTCTAAAGTTTCTGTGAAAGGAATCACATTAACACTGCTGTGTCTGTCTGTGATAGGCTAAATAATCACATTAACACTGCAGTGTCTGTCTGTGATAGGCTAAAGAATCACATTAACATTAACTGCAGTGTCTGTGATAGGCTAAATAATCACATTAACACTGCAGTGTCTGTATGTGATAGGCTAAAGAATCACATTAACACTGCAGTGTCTGTGATAGGCTAAAGAATCGCATTAACACTGCTGTGTCTGTCGTGATAGGCTAAATAATCACATTAACACTGCGCAGTGTCTGTATGTGATAGGCTACAGAATCACATTAACACTGCCGTGTCTGTCTGTGATAGGCTAAAGAATCACATTAACACTGCAGTGTCTGTGATAGGCTAAATAATCGCATTAACACTGCTGTGTCTGTCTGTGATAGGCTAAAGAATCACATTAACACTGCAGTGTCTGTATGTGATAGGCTAAAGAATCACATTAACACTGCAGTGTCTGTCTGTGATAGGCTACAGAATCACATTAACACTGCTGTGTCTGTCTGTGATAGGCTAAATAATCACATTAACACTGCAGTGTCTGTATGTGATAGGCTAAAGAATCACATTAACACTGCAGTGTCTGTCTGTGATAGGCTACAGAATCACATTAACACTGCAGTGTCTGTGATAGGCTAAAGAATCACATTAACACTGCAGTGTCTGTGATAGGCTAAAGAATCGCATTAACACTGCAGTGTCTGTCTGTGATAGGCTACAGAATCGCATTAACACTGCAGTGTCTGTGATAGGCTAAATAATCGCATTAACACTGCTGTGTCTGTCTGTGATAGGCTAAAGAATCACATTAACACTGCAGTGTCTGTATGTGATAGGCTAAAGAATCACATTAACACTGCAGTGTCTGTCTGTGATAGGCTACAGAATCACATTAACACTGCTGTGTCTGTCTGTGATAGGCTAAATAATCACATTAACACTGCAGTGTCTGTATGTGATAGGCTAAAGAATCACATTAACACTGCAGTGTCTGTCTGTGATAGGCTAAAGGCGCGGGGGGGGGGGGGGTTGTGGTTGTGGCAGGCAGCAGGCTGTGTTCTCCACAATAACCACAGATGCAATGCATGGATTTTTATTGCTGTTGTTTTTTTCCTCTTTGTCCTTGTCGTCTATGCCTAGAGCCAGTTCTGCTTCAACGTGTCTGAAATTTGACTTGAATGAGTCCGCACAAAACTGTGTAGCAACTGCACAGCATGGCACTGTAAAACAACACTGCTTCAGCCCATAACATTACAGGCATTTAGCAGACGCTTTTATCCAGAGCGACTTACACAACTTTTACATAGCATTTACATTGTATCCATTTATACAGCTGGATATATACACAAGCAACACAGGTTAAGTACCTTGCTCAAGGGTACAACGGCAGTGTCCTACCAGGGAATCGAACCTGCGACCTTTAGGTTACAAGACCGGTTCCTTACCCGTTATACTACATTGTGGGTTTAACATGACCGTGCTTCCCACGTGCGACTCATTTTCGTGCTGAACGGCTCCAGATTTCTGCCAGTGCTCCCCTTTCCTCCGTTTCCTGCAAGGCTGTGCAGCGGAGTGCTGTACCTCTCTCTCAGGCCTGAATTACAGCCAGCCCGCTCCGCCCCGGGGCTGTTTGATTGGGCGGCGATGGTGGCCTTCTGAACCCGTGTCGACGGGAGGCTCGGCCCTTGGGCGCTGGCGCATTATGTAATCGCGCGATGGCCGCGGGGGGGGCTCTGTCAGCGAAAGCAGGAAAGGAATCTTTTCGCAAGCAGGAGCTTGTCGCCTCAGCCCGTTAAAATGCTTTCTTTCACTCGTCCGGACTTGACCGGTTCACTTCATCTAAAACCAGGAATCGGTGCTATCTGGCTATCTGGCTCCACCCCTCAGCCCAACAGGCGTGTGCAGTCTGTGTGTGGAGCCATGCCACGCGCAAAGGCCTTTTCATTATCTGTGTCCAACCAAGGTTATCTCGGGGAAAAAAAGAAAAAAAAACACCTTTCACAGCTTAATAAATACTGTGCTTTGTAAAGCTATTTTTACTGTTTGATGCATTTCAACTGCCGACACTTGAATATGTGGAATATGCAGACAATATGCATGCCACAAATTCTTCTCTCCGGTGCCGATTGTCGTTCTTGCGAAAGTTTTTTTTTGTTCACTCTCGGTGCATCTGTCTACGTTTGACACTTTCTCATGCACGCAGATCTACCACCTAATTTGTCTGGACAAGTATGATAAAGTGAAGCCTCAGAGATTACGTAAGAGCATGAGATGATTTAAAGGAGTATTCAACCTGCCGAACTGTTTACGGTTTATTCTGATTTGTCACTTCCCGATCCCTTCCTGTGACCCTGCAGCGCTGAACGGGATCGAGCGATCGTCTGACAGAAGGGGGAGGCCATGGAGTCGCAGATGAAATACGGCAGTACGCTGTGTGAGTGTGCACTATGGGACAGGCTAGCCCCAAGAGGCCCATTCACAATTACGGCTTGGCAGTATTCTGTGTCTGTTGAATTTTCTCAGCTAAAATTGAGTGTGTGCGTGTTTGTGTCTGTGTGTCTGTGTGTCTGTGTCTGTGTGTTTGTGTCTGTGTGTTTGCGTCTGTGTGCCTGTGCCTGTGTCTGTGTCTGTGTGTTTGTGTCTGTGTTTGTGTCTGTGTGTTTGCGTCTGTGTGCCTGTGTCTGTGTGTTTGTGTCTGTGTCTGTGTGTTTGCATCTGTGTTTGCATCTGTGTGCCTGTGCCTGTGCCTGTGTGTCTGTGTCTGTGTCTGTGTGTCTGTGTCTGTGTGCCTGTGCCTGTGTCTGTGTGTCTGTGTGTTTGCATCTGTGTGCCTGTGTGTCTGTGTCTGTGTCTGTGTCTGTGTTTCTGTTTGTGTCTGTTTGTGTTTGTGTCTGTGTTTGTGTTTGTGTGTTTGTGTCTGTGTTTGTGTTTGTGCCTGTGTCTGTGTGTCTGTCTGTGTGTTTGTATCTGTGTGTCTGTGTGTTTGCATCTGTGTGCCTGTGTCTGTGTGTTTGTGTTTGTGTCTGTGTTTGTGTCTGTTTGTGTCTGTGTTTGTGTTTGTGTGTACTCTCCTGCAGTCCGGTCGATAGACGACGATTTGAACGCCTCTCTGGCCACGGCGGATGAGCTGTCGCGGGAATTCAGCAGCCTAATGGAGGAGTGCAGCACCAGCCGCCAAGTGCCTGAAACACAGGTACACCGACTCTACACCGACTCTACAAACTCTACACAGACTGTACACCAATTCTACACCAGTTCTACACGGGCTCTATGCTAACTTTACTCCAGCTCAACACCAAATCTACACCGACTCTCCACAGACTCTACATCACTTTACACCCACTCTACACTTCCTGTACATCTGTTTTTCCATCAACTCTGCATCTCTTTACACCCAAACTCTCCAGCTCTTCACACAACCCTGCCACTCTCCACAATGAACACGTCTTTAAGTCCAGTTCAGCCGAGTTCAGTCGCTGATGTGTAGACCTGTCACAGATGGGCTGTTGTCCTTTCGATTCAGTCAGATCTGTCTCACATGCAATACTGTGGTAAAATGGCGGTAAAATTTAATAAAAACGCTCCTGCAGATTGTTGAGAATGTACTTGGTTACTTGGAAAAAACTGAAGTACACCTGCAGTGACGTGTAAAAGGTTATGAAGTATTTGATCTCATATGAAGTATTTGACCACCAGGTTTTCCCTCTCTCTTTCCCACAGGCTAAGCCATTCTCCTCTGGAGGGACGTCGCAGAATGTCCCGGCTGCCAGCTTTCCCACGTCTCCAAATAACGGGGGCAGCGGCAGGTACGTCTCCACACCCTCCACCACTGTGGCCCAGGTCCCCGAGCCGAGCCACCGCCCCCTGGAGTCCGTCGCCCCCAGCGGCAACTACGCGTCCCAGTCCCCACTCTACTCCCCCCAGCCGGTGGCCTCCCCCAAAACCCAAAGAGTGCAAATCACCTCCACCCATCGCTCCGACTCGGACTCCGGCGTGAGCTACGGTAGGCTGACCCCGCCCAACCAATCGCCACGCACCCAGAGGCGGGCGTCCCCCTCCCGCCTGACCGCCTACAACGGCTCCCAGAAGGCTCAGCGAAGCCCCTCCCCCAGGCCCCACGTGAGCTCCGTCTTCAGCCAGTCGGCGCGCGTCGCGCACCTCCCTTCGCCCACGGTCCACTCGGCGTTCGAATCCGGCCAGCGGTCTCCGAGGACCAGCACGCTTCCGCGAAACTTTCTCCCCTTCAAGCAAAGCGGTGAGCGTGCTCAGTAGCCCCCTTGCAGATGTGAAGAAGTTTTCAAACGCCGTCGCACCTGGCCTGTGTTTTCTTTGGTAGTCACGACGACCGGCAACACTGTTGTGGCTCTCTACCAGGGTTGGGCGGGTCAGTTCTGCAGTGGGTCAGTCTAATCGGGAAACGAATTCAAATTTAGTCAATGATTTTCTAAAATGCCTGCAATTTTTCGGGGAGGATTTTGAGTTTCATTTTACTTCATGAATTCACCGAAGCTCCACCGTGTGTGCCCGAGTTTGCCTGTGTGTGTGCCTGCCTGCCTGCCTGCCTGCGTGCGTGTGTGTGCTTGCCTGAAATTTGCAGGTAGCCAATTCAGCACACCAAGTGACGGCTTGTATGGAACCCTAAGAAATAATGAAAAAATTAACAGTGAAACGATGTGTTCTCTCGGGTCCTCGGGCAGACGACGGAGCTCAGAGGCCGAAGATTCCCACCAAGTGGAACGAGACAGACCTGGACGCGTCCTACGACAAGAAGCCGCATCACACTTACGACAGTGAGCCCCCCGCTTTGCGTCGCCCCGTATGTTAATCCGGCTAGTCTGTCCACCGTGAACCGCCACAGATTCTCTAGGCCAGTCGGATGGTCAGCACAGATTCTCCAGGCCAATCAGATAGTCAGCACAGATTATTCAGACCAATCACATGGTCAGCACAGGTTCTCCAGGCCAATCGGATGGTCAGCACAGATTCTCCAGGCCAATCGCATGGTCAGCACAGATTCTTCTCACCAATCAGATCAGTCAGCACCGTGTTCTCAGCATAAAAGCGGCAGTGGTGTGGACTGGTTCTCTGCCGCCACACCCCTGCATGACTACTCATAAACTGTGATCTGCCACCTGCTAGTCTAAGGATGTGAGGAACACTGAATTATCATGTTACTGCAGAACAAGGGTCCCCAGAACCGGTCTAGCAGGGCCACACGATCTGCTGGTTTTCATTGTTACTCAGCACCGATCAGTTAGAACAGTTAATTACAAGACTCATTTGTATCAGCTGGTTTTTTTGGTCGCTGATTCGTCTTTCAGTGTTGTTTATTCAGTGTGTTAACTCTGGTCCCTGGTGTTTCAGAGTGCAGTGTTGTTTATGAGTGTTAACTCTGGTCCCTGGTGTTTCAGAGTGTAGTGTTGTTTATCAGTGTTCATCAGTGTTAACTCTGCTCCCTGGTGTTTCAGAGTGCAGTGTTGTTTATGAGTGTTAACTCTGGTCCCTGGTGTTTCAGAGTGCAGTGTTGTTTATGAGTGTTAATTCTGGTCCCTGGTGTTTCAGAGTGCAGTGTTGTTTATCAGTGTTAACTCTGGTCCCTGGTGTTTCAGAGTGCAGTGTGGTTTATCAGTGTTAACTCTGGTCCCTGGTGTTTCAGAGTGCAGTGTTGTTTATCAGTGTTAACTCTGGTCCCTGGTGTTTCAGAGTGCAGTGTTGTTTATCAGTGTTAACTCTGGTCCCTGGTGTTTCAGAGTGCAGTGTTGTTTATCAGTGTTAACTCTGGTCCCTGGTGTTTCAGAGTGCAGTGTTGTTTATCAGTGTTAACTCTGGTCCCTGGTGTTTCAGAGTGCAGTGTTGTTTATCAGTGTTAACTCTGGCCTTTTCGTTTCAGAGACAGAGTGGCTAAGGCCCGCGGTGCCAAACAGCAACTGGAGAGAGTCCAACCTGGATGCCCCGCCCCCTTCTTCCAGAAAGGTGTGTGCTTGTCCTCACCTGTGTGTGGAGCACACTGTTTCCACGGTTACTGCGCTCACAGAACTATAGCGGTTCTGGTCAAATACCTATATACTGTTATACTGATGGAGGCTTGTAACAGTTCTCGCCAAACTCTCTTCCCCACCCCCACCCCCCCTCCAGGATCCCCAGTCCCGCTCTGGCCAGTACGGCTACCTCCCGCATAACGTCCGACTGACCCTGGCCCCCGATAGGCCCTCCTCGCCGCACGGCTCGCCCAGCTACGGCCCCCAGCCAATCGTCTCCCGGATCTCCATCCCGCCCGCCAGCCCCCGGGTGCAGCAGCGACGCCCCATCCCGCTGTCCGTCATCATGCGGCTGCAGAACCCGCAGTACTTCGTGGCCCCCCAGCCCCCTTCCCGGGGGCCCGAGCAGGGCAGCGCCCCCTACAGGCAGCCCACCTTCGTGCCCTCAGACTACCTGCCCCAGCCGCCCCCGCCGGAACTCAGGCAGCCGGGGTTCTACGGCGAAGGTACGGCGGGGAACCGAGAACGCGCTCACCGCGATTTTTACCGCGTTCCTTACTCTTGGACGTGTGCCCTCCATTTTAATCTCATTAAGGTGTTCATCTGTGTTTGTCTGTGTATGCACGTGTTTGTATGCCTGTGTCTGTGTGTATATGCATGCATGTCTGTGTGCATGTGCGTGTGTGTGTGTGTGTGTGTGTGTGTGCATGTGCATGTTTGTGTGCGTGCGTGCATGTTTGTGTGTGTGTGTGTGTGTGCATTTTTGTGTGCGTGTGTGTGTGTGTGTGTGTGCGTGTGTGTGTGTGTGTGTGTGCATGTGCATGTTTGTGTGCGTGCGTGCATGTTTGTGTGTGTGTGTGTGTGTGCATTTTTGTGTGCGTGTGTGTGTGTGCGTGTGTGTGTGTGTGTGTGTGCATGTGCATGTTTGTGTGCGTGCGTGCATGTTTGTGTGTGTGTGTGCATGTTTGTGTGTGTGTGTGTGTGTGTGTGCGTGCCTGTGTGTGCATGTGTGTGTTTGTGTGTTTAGTGCTGGTTCCTGAGGACGTGGAGGCGGAGCTTGAGAGGGTGGAGCCGGGGAGGGATCACGCGATCCCAGAGGACGGCCAGGCCCCCGTGCCCCGCCCGCTGAGCCCCACCCGCCTGCAGCCCGTGGTGGCCCCCGAAATCGAGGTGGCCCCCGACCGGCAGGAGGTGCTCCGCCTCCGGGCCGAGATCCCCAGGGCGCTGAAGAGGCGGGGCTCCGTCGACCAATCGCGGCCGGCGGCCAAGGGCCAGTACAAGCAGGTGATCAGCAAGCTGTTCCGCAGGAAGGAGATCCGGCGCAAGGGGGAGCCGGCGAGCGAGAGCAGCAGCTCGTCCGACGGGGAGGACCCGGCCGCCTCGCCCAGCGCAGCCTCCACCCCCAGCACCCCCACGCCTGCCACACCTCAGCACAAGGTGAGAGGGTGGGGCCGACCACACCCACCATTCACGGTTTACACACACCTGCCGCACCTGAGCACAAGGTGATTCACAGTTTACAAGCCGTTCTTTAGTTTCTCTCACCTCTCTCCCGCTCACTCTCTCTCTCCCTCCATCCCCCCCCCCCCCCTCAGGGTGTGAACTCCATCCTGAGGAAGAGCAAGGAGCAGAGGGGTTCGGGGAGGCGGGCGCACCTGAGCCCGCTGGTGCTGCTGCTGGACGGGGCGCTGGTGGGGGAGCTGGAGACGGTGCAGAGGGCCGTGCAGGAGGTACGTGGTTTGGGGTCCGGGGTCTGGGGTACGGGGTACGGGGCGGGGCGCCATGCACATTTAGGGCTTACTGCTAATGTTTCAGCTTCCTGTGTTTAAATTTATCTGTGTGTGTGTTGTGTGTGTGTGTGTGTGTGTGTGTGCACGTGCGTGTGTAGATGAGTGACCCCAGCCAGGCCAATGATGAGGGCATAACTGCAATTCACAACGCCATCTGCGGGGGGCACTATGCTGTAGTGGAATTTCTGGTGCGGATCGGAGCCAACGTCAGTGCGCCAGACAGCCACGGATGGTAAAGACACGGCTCAGTCTCTCTCTCTCTCTCTCTCTCTCTCTCTTTCTCTCTCTCTCTCATGTAAGAAACCATTCGTTTGAAAATGCTTTCCTGGCCTAATACATTTGACTGCATCGCAGAAAAACATTCTGGTGGTTCTTCTGCTGCCCCTCATTGTTATATTCTCTCTTCCTCCCTCTCACGGTCTTCATCTCTCTCTCCCTCTTTCCCTCTCTCTCTCTTTCCTTCCCTCCTTCTTCCTCTCTGCCCCTCCCTGCCTCTTCCTCTCCCTCTCTCTTTCCCTCTCTCCCTCACTCTCATTCTCCCACCCTCTTTTCCTCTCTCCCTCTGTCCCCCCCTCCTCCCTCTCTCCCCCCTCTCTCCCCCCTCCTCCCTCTCCCTCCCATATCCCACCCCTCCTCCCCCCCTGTCCCCAGGACCCCCCTGCACTGCGCCGCCTCCTGTAACGACCAGACGCTCTGCGAGTACCTGGTGCGCAACGGGGCGGCGGTGATGGCGGTGACGGAGAGCGACGGGGCGACGGCGGCGCAGAAGTGCGACCCCTACGCCGTGGGGTTCCAGGAGTGCGAGGGCTTCCTCAGGGGTGAGGGCCGCGCCCGCTTCGCTGGGACCCCGAACGCGAAAATACGAAATACGATAAATATACGATCAGTGCGCACAAGTAAATCCACTTTTGGCTGGACCGCAACAGCGGGGCCAGCCCTACAAATGCGAATGTCTGCGACTGAGTCACTGAGTGAGTTATGAAGTTACACCATTGGTCGGTTGAGTTATGAAGTTACACCATTGGTCGGCCGGAGAGGTCCAGGCATATACTAGGTTTTGACCTGGTCTTGTTATTAATTATTTGTTATATTCATTGATCTTAAGTGTTAATGACAAAATAATTAAAAAAATGCCTAAATTGCTGAATGTGTGTACCCAAATATAAATCAATCTATATTTATAATTTATTTATAATCATCAATTTTTTTGTTTAACCTACTCTCTGTGCTGCATTGATTTGTTAGTTAGTTTGTAGATAGCTTGTAGCAGCTGTAGGTAAGTTAAAGGTACTCATGAGTAAAAGTCACGCGTTGTTATGGTTGCTGTGTGCGCCCAAGAGGTTGAGTGACGGGTTTTTGTGTGTACCCGCCTGATTTCAGGCGTGGAGGACGCCATGGGGGTGGAGAACAGCGGGGTGCTGTACGCTCTTTGGGGGTACCCCGCCCAGGCCTCGGACGAGCTGAGCTTCAGGGAGGGGGACATGGTGACCATCCTGCAGAAGCCCGAGGGGTCCGACTGGTGGTGGGCCTCCCTCTGCGGCAGGGAGGGCTTCGTCCCAAACAACTTTTTTGGGGTAAGAGAGAGAGATGGAGAAAGTGCCGAAAGTTATCTCCCAGTAGCTGGACTTACAGGGCTAAAACATAATAACAATATTAAACTTAAGTAAGAGACAGAGATGGACAAAATGTCTGAAGTTATCTCCCAGTAGCTGGACTTCCAGGCTTAAAACATAATAACAATATTAAATTTTAGTAAGAGGCAGAGATGAACAAAATGTCTGAAGTTATCTCCCTGTGGCTGGACTTCCAGGCTTAAAACATAATAACAATATTAAATTTTAGTAAGAGGCAGAGATGGACAAAATGTCTGAAGTTATCTCCCTGTGGCTGGACTTCCAGGGTTAAAACATAATAACAATATTAAACTTAAGTAAGAGACAGAGATGGGAAAAGTGCCTAAAGTTATCTCCCTGTGGCTGGACTTTCAGGGCTAAAACATAATAACAATATTAAATTTAAGTAAGAGACAGAGATGGGAAAAGTGCCTAAAGTTATCTCCCTGTAGCTGGACTTGACAGGGTTTAAAAATGAATAATAACATTGATAATTGTAATAATAAGAATTATTATCATCATTACCATTGTATCATCATCGTCATCATAATTATTACTTCACTTATTTAGCACTTTTCATGCAATGGTTTGCGACTTAATGTGCTTCTCAGATACAAACTCATATTTATTAAGTCGATAGCATAGTGTAGGCACCTCAAGAGTTAAGTATATTTATAGTTCATGTTCAAGGTCCAAGGACCAAGCATAAATATTTCAAAAATAATTGAGCCCCAGGACACTGTTCATTGAACCAAAACATGCTGACTCATTTCGGACATCCAGTGCTTGGTGTCTCCCAAAAATGTCAGCAATTTTTGGTTCCAAGAGATTTTTTGATCCCGCGGGAGTCACAGGCTATAGTGACTTTTTCAGTTTTATTAATTTGTTATTAAATGAATGTGTTGTTATTTTAGTGTTTGTTCACATGGTTCTGCATTATATTCCCTGTGCACTTGCTGCTGTGTTTCAAATGGGCTCAATCTGGCTTCTCCTGCTCCTGTAGTTTAGCTCTGCAATTGTTACTCAGAGATTTTTCCTAAAAGACTCTGATTTTAAACAATCGCTTCCACCGGAAACTCGATATCAAACGCATAAGAATGCATGAGAATCAGAAGAGCTGAGCTTCGGAAGGCTGTGAATTTGACGGGTGGTTTTAAATCAGGGACGTCAAGTTGACGCGTGTGCTTTGTTTTTCTCTTTTCCATTTCTGTTCCGTCCCTCGATCTGTCCGTCCGTCCGTCTGTCCGTCCTGCAGCTGTTCCCGAAGGTGCGGCCGAAGTCCTTGTGCTAGACGGCGGCTCGTGGGACGCTCCCTGGCCGTCGCGGCTCCTAAAGAAGCCGCGGACCCTCCTCCCTTCCCTTGCAGGCGACGCACCTCAGTCAACGCCGCGTGCGCACGCGGTGGGCGTGGCCTGTGCGCGTGGACAGTCTTTTTCTCCGTGCGTCACGCGCAGCATCTCAAAGAAGCCGTGACCCGCACTATTAAAATCTCACAATCATCTCGAAGCTTTTTTTTCCCCCCCGCAGTCACCTTTCGCACAGTTTCCGTACTACCTGTTCGTGCCATCGGCTCCTGGAACCCCTGGAAGATTTCAGCATCTCGGCACTAATATTTAAATATTTAACCTGAAAGCCCCCCCCCCCGTTTCTCATGGTGTGTGGCTCAGGATTGGACAGGACGGCTCAGGGTTGGACAAGGTTTGGGAAATCGACTGGTCCAGTTAGTTCTGCATGCTCTGAAAAAAGCAGGATAATAAACTCTACGGAAAGCAGTGGGCCAAATGAACATTTGCAGCCCCCCAGGGCCGCTGTTCGGACGTTCTGTCCACCCCTTTTTAAGCCCCGCCCTTTCAGCGTTTGAAGAGGATGATAGCGGCTTGCCCAGGTCAGCGTTCTGTGGAATCAGGTGGTTCATCACCTGGTTGCCATGGAATTATCAACTGTACAGCCCGTTTAGGTACCTGGACAGAAATACCTGGATATACCTTGTCTGTGTAATCTTGCTGTCCCTGGAACTCTGCTTTATAAACTCTTATGCTACAAATATATATATATATATATTTCCATATATGGAGATCCAATATGTTGCCATTCTTGATTCATTATTTTGTGTCGATGGAAAGGCTGTTCTTTCAGCATTTAACTTCACAGAATAATGATATCAAGATATAACACTGAAACTAATTTAAATGTGTATATACAATTGTAATTTGCACTGCAAAATATATTGAATAATATATAGAAATATATTGCTAAATATGCCAATTATTGCCACTTTGGATACAGTGGGATGTGTCTGAATATAAAATATTGTGAAACAAAAAAATGATTGGCAGGCATTAAAAATACAAATGGAGTGCCTCAAAATACTCAAATATATTCCATGTTTTACAGTATGTTTCTATATATGTCAGTATATTTTGTTGTATAAATAGTCATCTCACCCTTCATCTCACCATGATTTCTTTTTTGTGTTCAAATCGTAAGTACAAGGTAAAAAAAAATCGAGTTCTGTAACCTGTAAAGCAATTTGTGACAAAGTTTTATCTCATTTTGAGTTACAAAATGTGTTAAAATGGGAATATTTCTGTGGAGAGCTGGCAATACAGTTTTTGGACTCCAGACTCAGAAGTGTTGAGTTGAACATGCTGGAAATTTGATTGTACAGAGTATCAGATTTGTAAGACCGAGTGAGTTGTACACAATGTATTTTTTTTTTTTTAAGATTTGTTTTCTTGTTCTGGGAGCCAAGATGTCTGACTCAGCATTCCGTTTGAGAATCTGTGTCAGATATAAGACGGCTATTTACAAAAGATGTGCGGTTTCCTTGTAAAACATTGTGATTATTTTATCTGACAGTGGCAGTGTATTGTCTGTCCTGGGGTATCTCGCTGTCATGACTTCTGTTAACTGTTTTCCTTTATATTCTCATCTGTTAATATCCTTTTTTTTTTGCAGTGTAAAGATTAGTGTTTTTCTTTGAAAGGTTTCTGTCAGTCTGTCCATAAGGTAAGACCATATATTTATACATGAGAATGTATGAAATGTCTCTCATATATACATATATGTATATATAAAACACATATATGTATGGATATATGCGCGTACACGCACTCTTGCATACTTGTGTACATGCAAATGAATGAAATGTATGGGATACTTATTTTTTGCCTTCCATCTGAGAGGCCGATGTGTACTAAGCACTTATAAGAATGCTGTGCGTGCATATATGTGTGTGTTTCTGATGATGGGCTTTGTTACAAACGGTCAATTTGATTTGTACATTTTCAAGCATTTTAATAACAACAGAAAAGCCGTAATACAAATAAATAAACGACGTAAGTCCCAAAAACGTCTGTCCTTTGTTCGCAATGATATACAGTGTTTATGAAAGTAAAGTTTCCTGTCCCATGTATGAACACTGCTGCTTGCAAAAAAAAAACTTTCAGGAATGTTTCTTCAGCTCATGGCACAGCCTCTACTTAGGACGCAAACCCGCAGCCCCCTGGCAACCATCTGGTCCCGTTACCGGGGTCCTACGCCACTGCCCAAACACGAAGGTCATCTGATAACAAATATAACTACAGGTTATACTACAACAACAACAACACTTCAGGTTCTCAAAATATATAATTCTTATTTGTTGTCATTATACAAGTATGTATATAAACGACTGAATCCACAACGGTAATGCCTTTTTTTCCGTTTTATTGTTTGTGGTCACGCTTCAGATAGCAGCTGCTTCTCTCTTCCTTTCTCTCTTCCACTCCCCCCATTTTATATCATCTGGCCCGAAGCTTGATTGCGTGTCACTGTGAAGTGCTTCTCTCACCGTGTCTATAAATACCGCCTTCCCTCAACTCATTCGCTTATTTTACATTACATTACATTGCTTATTTTAAAAGCACTTACCCTTGAAGCCGTTTTTTTATTTTTATTTTATTTTATTTTTTAATCGTCTGGAGATTCAGAATTCCGTCTCCTCTCCTCGCTCTCCTGCTGACATCACCCCCTCTCATTCTGACCCTCAGTATCATTCGGTGAGTATCAAAGCACTGGAAGCTTGAGCTTTGGGATGGTTGTGTTCAGTGTGAGGGGTTGTCATTAGACTGGGAGCTTAGAGACAGTCGTGCTCAGTGGGAGGGGTTGTCATAAAGCTGGGAGATTTGAGACAGTCGTGTTCAGTGTGAGGGGTTGTCATTAGACTGGGACCTTAGAGACAGTCGTGCTCAGTGTGAGGGGTTGTCATTAGACTGGGAGCTTAGAGACAGTCGTGTTCAGTGTGAGGGGTTGTCATAAGACTGGGAGCTTAGAGACAGTCGTGCTCAGTGGGAGGGGTTGTCATAAGACTGGGAGATTTGAGACAGTCGTGCTCAGTGGGAGGGGTTGTCATAAGACTGGGAGATTTGAGACAGTCGTGTTCAGTGTGAGGGGTTATCATAAGACTGGGAGATGTGAGACAGTCGTGCTCAGTGGGAGGGGTTATCATTAGGCTGGGAGATTTGAGAGGGTAAATGGTAAAATGGACTGCATTTATATAGCGCTTTACAATTGATGCCTCTCATTCGCCAGAGCAGTTAGGGGTCTTGCTCAAGGACACTTCGACACGCCCAGGGCGGGGTTTGAACCGGCAACCCTCCGACTGCCAGACAATCGGTCTTACCTCCTGAGCTATGTCGCCCCAAGAGGGCTGAGTTCCGTGTGAGGGGTTATCATTAGACTGGGAGATTTGAGAGGGCTGAGTTCCGTGTGAGGGGTTATCATTAGACTGGGAGATTTGAGAGGGCTGAGTTCAGTGTGAGGGGTTATCATTAGACTGGGAGATTTGAGAGGGCTGAGTTCAGTGTGAGGGGTTATCATTAGACTGGGAGATTTGAGAGGGCTGAGTTCAGTGTGAGGGGTTATCATTAGACTGGGCGATTTGAGAGGGCTGAGTTCAGTGTGAGGGGTTATCATTAGACTGGGCGATTTGAGAGGGCTGAGTTCAGTGTGAGGGGTTATCATTAGACTGGGAGATTTGAGAGGGCTGAGTTCCGTGTGAGGGGTTGTCATAAGGCTGGGAGATTTGAGAGGGCTGAGTTCCGTGGGAGGGGCTATCATTAGACTGGGCGTGTACCGCGGACCTGCGGTCTCAGGAGTCTGGAGATCACACAGGTTCGAAAGCCTCCGGCTGCAGGTGCCAGAGATTTAAGAGCAGGTGACAGGTGACTGGGGACCGGGAAAGAATGTAGGGCGGGGCTACGTGGAAAAGCAAACGCCATCTGCTCAGACCAGGGCACCTCAAAGGGATTAGATAAAAACCACTGAGGCTGTGGGCTGACAAAGGTTCTGGAACAATAGCAACTGCTTCTAACAGATTTGGTCCCAGAAAATGTGGGGCTGGGGGGGGGGGGGGGGAGTCATTGAACAGAGAAATTACACGATACACGATAAGTCATAAATATTTATGAGAATATTAGTTTTTAAAAAACGCATGAAAACCCACCTGTGAACTTGAACATTCAGCTAGTTTGGCTTTGGCCTGTATTCAGTGTAAGCTATAGCTGTACACTGCCAGCAGGTGGCAGTGGCGAGTCTCTAAAAGGGTAAGCACAAGATATTATTGACTTATGATATTACTGGTGTTTTCCATCAGGCGTGATCAATTTCTCAAATTTTAAGCCATACTACGGAGAGTTTTAGCTTAATTTAACAACAAAAAAAACTTAGACTAAAAGCAATTAGTTCTCAATTAGATGCTGTTATGAGGTGCTTACCTTTTTAAATGAGCAGGATTATGCAGACTGTCTGACGGAGTATGATTCTAATTTATTCTTCTTGATGTCTTTTCATATTTTATTTAGCCCATTTTCATCTAAGTGGTAGACACAAGGAGTGTGTAGGCTCACAAACCCTCTTAAACTGTGTTTTTACCCTTCGCAGAGCACGGGTGCATGTAGCTACTTTAATAAGTCAATTAGCCAATACTAGTCTATCCTGTACACCTATATAATTACTGCAGGTTTAAATATAGGGATAATTTAACAAGCCGATGACATCCAAGGACTGAAGTTTCCATACCTCCCCCATTCTTTGAACACTCCACAAAACAGTCAACTGCTTCTTCTTCTTATTATTATTATTATTATTATTATTATTATAGGCCTAGCCTATTTACAGTATTGTGTTTCTATTTGCTACGCAGCTGCCACTGTCTATGACAAAGAAGCTGTTATCATTCAACATAGGCCTGCTTGTTATTATAGGTTGGCACTTGCAGACCCCATTTATATGATGGTCTGCTGACTTCACCGGTGACTATTTAATAAGCATGGGTGTGCTCATGTTGCAAGCTTGGGGCCTCAGTATAGATATCTTTTTTTCTGAAACATGCGGGTCCACTGTCACCTAACCGAACGCACGTTAATTTGCACGGTTGTGTTCATGGGACACACCCGGAGGTGAACTAACACGTCTTCTTAAAAAAAAAAAAAAAATTTATTTTTATGAAGCATGTAGGTGCAGAGTCGCGCTACCAAAACACGCGCTCATTTTCCCTCCCTCCTTCCTCCCTTGGCCCTCCCGTTTCACTTGCCCCGTCATCATTATGTGTCGACGCAGGGGGTTTTTTTTTTTTTTTTGTTTGCGGGCGGTCAGAGATTGTGCTGAACAGCGATTTTCTGTCGGCCGAGCTCATTTGACGCCTCATTGAGACCCTGTTATTACCGAGATGGGGAGAAATGGACTGGTATCGACGCGGACGGAGAATTCTGCCCTGCTGACACATGCAGCAGTAGGCTACTTTACCACCGTCTGCGGTGTTTCCACTTTTTTCCTTTCTTTTTTTTATTTTTTATTTTTTTAACGGCTTTCAACCATTTTCGCTTTGCTCGGTCACTCTCACTTAGCCGCAGCCGCAGAGGACTTGCGCTCGCCATTATCCGTGAAGGTATTTCTTTGACCCGGAACGTCCCAAGAGACTTACTCAACATGACAGGAGAGCCTGGATCCAAGTGCCTTCTGCTGGCGTAAATGTGTGTAAATAAGTAAATAAATAAATTACGGTGCAAAATTCAGCTTTGCTATTTGGGTTATCCTTTACGAGGGAGAGAGAGAGAGAGAGAGAGAGGGAGAGAGAGGGAGAGAGAGAGAGAGAGAGAGGGAGAGAAGTGATTATAAGAGACTGTCTTGAACGTTTTGGAAGACAGGAAGGTTTGAAAGAGGAGGAAAACTCAGAGGGTAACCCGTCTTCTGAACGCGGTGATAATCTGTGAACTGCAGGGCCATAGGCCTACAGATTCAGTCTCTGGGGCCGATGTCAGGCAGCGCAGGCCGTATATCGAGCAAGCGGACCGCTGCTCGTGCAGTGAAGCACGAGCTGAGGTTTCAATTGTTTAAATGCTTTGAGCGAAACTTCCACATTAAAAGTGCACAATTCAAATGTACTTTTTTTTGCACAATGCTTTAAATGTGATTAAAAAAGTGATTGGAATGAGCCCCTTTTCTATTTGCATATGCGCCTTGTGTGAGTGTATGTATGTGTGTGTGTGTGTGAGAGAGAGAGTGTACTGTGTTTTTGCAAATGTGTCATTTTAACTCATTTCTTCCTTTCTTTGCATCCTTTCCTAGCTCCAAGGTCCACCCATCAGAGGATGCAAGGAAAGGAAGCAAGAAAAGAACGCAAGGACGGAGGAATCAAAGAAAAATGGGGCTGAATCCAATCACTTATTTCACGCATCCGTGTCACCTTGGTCCTTGCCTGAGCAGGAAATCGATCGAGGGCCGCCATCTTCAAGGACATCCCAAACCTCTAAATGCTCCTTGAAGGAGCTACGAGCCAGGAGCTGAGATGTGTCTGGTGGAAAACCAGTCGCCTTCTGCTTCTGGTCAGTTCCGGTGGACCTCTGCACCAAGCCTACCGTACAAGCCAGCCACTTCACTTGCTTTAGCTACCTTGAGCTTACAATGCTTTAGCTGGCAGGCTAATAACGGTAAGACTGCCCAAACCACATCCTACAGCAGGGATCAGCAACTCACGGTCCTTCGAGGGCTGAGCCCTGCTGGTTTTCCACCCTCCCTCCAGACAGTTTGGCCAATCAGTATCATTATCCGGGAAAAAAGAAAACCAGGGCTGGATTTGGATTTGAGGGCCAGAGTTGATGATCCCTGTCCTACAGTAATTGTGGTTTTCAAACAACCCGAGTGCATTGCTGCACTGCCAGCTTCATCTTTGCGCTAGGACTACCACACAGGCCTTTGTACAGTTCACTCGCTTTAGCTAACTACTTAGCGTACAGTGCTTCAGCCAGCAGGCTAATAATGGGTAATCATGTCCAACGCAGATCTTGTGTGAATAACCACATAGTTACGCATACTTAGCGCTGTTTCCAATAAGGTGTTGATACGTAAAAATCACACCAGTCCTGGAACTGACCGGAAGCCGAAGGAAACCGTTTTTGCAGAAGGGCAACAGGTTTTCCACTGGCTGAGGCTCCTGAAGGATGCTTGAGCAAGGAAACTCAAGTGCATCCTTTGCCAAAGTTTTTTTTTTTTTTTTGGAACGCATGACGTATAAGTGATCGACCTGTGGATCCACCTCTCCCCACCTGCTGTGTCTGCTATGTAAGTGACATGGTTTCAAGGTCAGACGAGGACTGAGGAGGCAAGGATAGATTATAAGTGCTTGGAATGAGCCCAAGGCCAATTTACTGTATGCTCCTAGCAGAAGCTGGCGAGCGCCAGCGCATGAGAGCTAGAGCAGTGACGTAATCACGAACGACTTCCTTTTCATGGCTCTCAAAATTTGACACACCGTGGATGCGGACGTGCCAACCGTCAGTGATTTGTTCTCGGTGTGTGCTGCTAGCCAACTCCTCTTCTGGCTCTTTTCCAAACACAATGGCCTAGAAAGGACAAGTATAGCAGCACTCTGGCGCAGTGCATTTAAAAAGAGTATATGTGGGCTATATCCTGGGGGCGACATAGCTCAGGAGGTAAGACCGATTGTCTGGCAGTCGGAGGGTTGCCGGTTCAAACCCCGCCCTGGGCGTGTCGAAGTGTCCTTGAGCAAGACACCTAACCCCTAACTGCTCTGGCAAATGAGAGGCATCAATTGTAAAAGCGCTTTGGATAAAAGCACTATATAAATACAGTCCATTTACCAAATAGACTGCAATGTTTTTGGTTTTTGGAATGCCAAAATCATAAATCATAATCACAAACAAGCACGTAACCGTCCAGACCCACGGCGCAACTAACTTCCACAGACACATTTTAGCTGGCACCACCGGCGCATGCGTCCCACAAAATGTCCCGCAAAGGTCGTCCGTGAGTTAGTGAGTGAGTGACCACAATTTTCCATGCAGAGCCCATGGCAGCAGTTCCTGCACACCGTGGGAAAAATACAGTCCCTCGTGAACCTGGGTAGTTAACCTGTCACAACCAATACAAAATATGAAAGGCATCGTTCATCTATATATTACATGTATATGCACTTACACCCAGTACCACAGAAGTAAAGCTACTGTTACTGTTAACTCCAAATAATGACATACTATGAAATAAATTACTATGAAATATACTATACAATTTCTCACCTGAAAATAATCATTTAAAAAAAGAGATTGGAAGTAAGCCAGGCCTCACGCGCACAGGCAAAGATTTCGGGGGGCCGCAGGGGATACGTCCCGCTCAATATTTAGAACACATGCATTTGTCCCCCCAAAACATGAAAGAAGCATTTCCACCATAAATTGATTCAGAAAGGCACACATTGGTGCATATAAGTTCACCAGAATGCAGGAAATGAAGTGTTTGACACTCAAAACTTCCTGGGGGAGGACCCGCAGACTCCCCGATCGAACGTTCATGTGCATCTTGTGTGCTCTCATCCGAGGCGCTTCTATGGCGAGCCGTTGAGACCTAAAACGGCCGAATTCAGACAGGCACTTAAGTGCTTTTCCCGCTCAATTCATGGAAAATCCACTAAAGCGCATTTCCGAATTCGGAAGTATCCTACATACAGTACATACGTGGATACGCCGACGAATAAACAGTAGGCAACACACACACACACACACACACACACACACAGGCCTGCACGCCTAAGCCGACGTCCAGAATAACAGCCTGTCCTCCTGCTTCTGCTTTCAGAACCCAGCCGCCCAGGGACCATAAATGTTGAATGCCAGCCCTGAGGCATTAAAGCACCACTCTGAGTAATTACATCTGAGGGAGATTGGTTGTGTCAGACCAACGGTGGGGAAATCTTTCCTAATGCGATCTCAACAAGAGCCTCGTTTAATTATTAAAGGACAACAAAACAGGACCGGGGGCTTCGCGCGCGGGGGTCTGGCGGGTGAGATGAATGATCCACGGCGTGCGTACATCACGCGCTCACCTCCCCGACAAAGCCCGGCCAGCCGCGCAGCTCAGTATTGTTCGCGTGCTGCTTCTGTGATGACTCCACGCGCAACGTTAAGCCTATTTAACGGTAATCTTATTTAACCTTTTAGGTTTAAATAAGACTCGGGAGTATAAGCTAGAGCGTCCGCTGTACAGGTATTTGCTCCCTGAACCGACAGCTTTTGATTTCGTTGGCTGAAAATGATGTCGTCTTTAGTTAAGGGTTATACGGAATGAATGGCATATGAATACGACTGATTTGCGTGTGTGATGATGACGACACATTTATAAATATCCCCGACACAATTATACCGTCTAAGAAAATATTTATGCGGTATAAAAGGACATGACAGTCAGATGATTTGTAGTCATGCTCTCTCTAACCTGAACCGGTTAGTAATCTGAAATCCTTTAACTCCGTAGGCACCGGTACCCGACAGATCCTGCAAATGACAGACCGTTTTAAAATAAGCATCTGTTTTCACCAGTGTTCTGGTCAAAATTCTTATTTCACGCGATGGGTAATTTGTCTGTTTATCGATCAGCATCTGAAATATAACCCTTTTCTAAAGGAGCAGCCCGAGGGCAGCTGATCCGATTGATCAGCACATCTTTGAACAAAAGACCACTCGCGGGCTACAAAGAGACCGTAAAGCAGCCGTTAGCAGGGTTGTTCATTATAACCGCGTGTTTCAAACAACAGATCAATCAACTCGACTTTACGCCCGGGGGGGAAACTGCGCTTTTGTTCAAAAGGAGAACCACAGCAGAGGAAATCCATGGGACCAATCCCGGACCAGGCCCTCTCATCCTGTATCGGGATCCTTATTATTCATTACGCTTTAGAGGAGCAAGATCACAAACATGGGATTAAAATGTTGTGAACTGAACGTTCTATTGCGGATGTGACAGTCACTCCTGGCAACAAAGGAGATGAGTTCTAGAACATATTGCGGATGTGACAGTCACTCCTGGCAACAAAGGAGATGAGTTCTAGAACACACTGAATTTTGAAAAAAGCTTCAAAGGGATAAGTAGGCACGTGCGTGTTTTTCCACACATGTGCAATGCATCTTATTTGTGCATTGTTTTAATAAATTGATTGTTAAAAAATGGTTGGCCTGAGTCAAGCACATACTTAATCAGAGTAAAATGTACTTGTGCATAGATTCGGTTTAACACTGAATGCTGTGGTTGAAGAACCCATACTGGTGATCATGTTCTGTGCTGTTATTTATTTATTTATTTATTTGGGGAGGGGGGTAAAAGCATATAGTGGAGAGAGAAAAATCAGCCTTTGCACCTCCTCCTTCTTTTTCCTCTTTCTCCTCCCTTTAATCTGGCCCTACTCCCTAGCTCCTCTCCTCCAGCGTGATGAATAATGGAATGGGGCCTGCTCATCCCCCCCCCCCCCCCCCACACTTCACCTGGGTGCTCTCCCTTCTCTGCAGCACCTCCCTGCACTAAATCATTCAGACCGTCAGGAAGAGTCGGGCTAAGTGGGGAGCACCGTGCCAAAGACCCGTCACACTCCACACTCCACCCCCCACCCCCCCCCCCCCCCCCCCCCCACCCCCGTCTCCGTCTCCGGCTCCCTTCCCATGAAACTTTCACTCTCCTCCTGATCATGACATTCCCGTTCCGACCTAACCGCCCCCCCCCCCGGAAATCAGGATTCCGCTTCAGCTGGCAGCTACTTTCTCTTGATTGCTCCCTCTTCCTCCTCCATCCCCTACTCCTCCTCCTCCTCGTCCTCATCCCAGCCTGCGGGGGCTCTTGTTCATTCAGCCAAAGTTTCAGTGAGGACATCAAGAGAGCCCGCATGCACGCACGCACACACACACACACACCGAGAGGTTACATTTAGGGCAGACAGCAGAATGCGTTTAAGAACCGAAAAAAAAAGCTCTAAACTTTTTAAATGTTCCACAGACCCCCTCCCCCCATCCCATGATTCAATCCTTATCTCCTTCCCCTTTGCTTTTCTTCTCCCTCTCTGAGCAACCCATGGAGACGTGGGCCTCCTGCGAAAACCCGCAATTATTCTTAATCTACCGCTGAATAAAGCGGTTCCCCCCTCTGCCCGAGTTTCACATATTAATCACTTTAATTGCAAGGGGGGGGGGGGGGGGGGGGGACAACGGCCCTTTCAACACTTACTTAATGAATTATTTACCATTTCCTGTCTTAATTGGGGTCATTGCAGTTCTGCAACCAAAAATTAAATATTAAAATTGTAAAAGTGAAGATCTCATTTGTCTCAGTTCACTGGTTTCTTGTATCCTTAATGAGATAGACCAAAAATGCCCATAAAGCATTACCGTTTATTTTACATTAGTGTAAATACATTGGTATAAGTTACATTGTGTACGTCACGTACCGGTATTACATTACATTACAGGCATTTGGCAGACGCTCTTATCCAGAGCGACGTACAACAAAGAGTATAACCATAACCAGGAACAAGTATGACGAAACCCCTAGAGAGAAGTACCGGTCCAAGTGCAGGGAACAACCGCATAGTTCAACTTGGACCCTGAAGGTTAAACTGATTAACACTAACAACGAGAACGGCAACAACGCAGTCTATGAGTTGGGACGTTCCGGAACAATGTACGATGCTGACCTAAACTCAAGCGTTTATTACCTACATAAAGCTCAATTCAATTTCACATAAGAGTAACTTCAGAAACATTAATGCGTGCTTATTCAACTCATGTAGGCTAACCGGCACTAAACATGACAAACTGCTATTAAGTGAACAAACAAAAAAACCCCGATAGTATTCACACACGACTCCTTTTGAAATTGCGAATATAATGACAAGCCACTGATAGTAGGAATGCTGATGAATACTTTTAACGAGAAACAGATTTACTCAAAATTGTCCCTGCATTATTTTACAAAGCAGGGCGTTACTCAGATCAAGCTGTGAGTTTTAATGTTAACATGCACAGACAGTAAAAATAAAAACCATCATTCCATTCTTGGGCGAAACTTTAGCCTACTTAATACAGGGTGGTTATGAGTGTCGTCTTCCAGTCTTACGCTATATTGTGCTATATATATATATAGCACAATATAGCGTATATATATAGTGGCATTAGCCTTGATCCAAGGCGTTCCCAAGCTCCCCAATTAGCAGGGCGTCAAACACGCCGCATAGTGTGGCCCAGCTAACGAGGCGGCGTGCTGTAATCTCCATCTCCCCGGACGGCTAATAAAGCCGAGCGAACCACAGGAACTACTGAGCCGGAGAGAGACATAAATAAATTATCGCGTGTCTTCGATTCGATTTGAATAACGGCGGCTCGCGGGACATTAAAGGAGATCGAAGGGCCGTTGAAACTGGATACATCGCCGAAATCAAATACACCCAACAGTGTCTCAATAGAGCACCCCCCCGCCCCCGCCAAGCTGGGAGTGAGGGGGGGGGGGGGGGGGGGGGGGAGGGGGGGTTGATGTCTCAGGGAGGAACGTGTTTTGTAGCAATGCCTTTAAATGGCCACTTCCACTCTCATTTCATTGCTTATTAATGCTTTACTCACCCCAGCCGTTCCAGATCTGCAATAAAAACAGAACGTCTCAGAGCTACTGCTAGGACAGCCCGACTCTCCCACAATTCCCTCACTTCCATCCATCTCTCCTTCCCTCTCCGTTGCAGCCCAGAGCCTCCAACTTACAGGAAGCAAGCAGCAGCAATGACTGCAGCATAAATACCACAGAACCGCAAATTGAGAATAACTCCAAAGGCAAATATTTAAAAAAGAATGTTTTTAAAAAAAACAAATGCTAGCAGAAGTGGACCAACAGCACGAGTTGGGAGGTGGGAAAGGGGGTAGTTGAGGCCTCCCCATGGTGGGAAGACAGACCCGAAACACCTCCAACCAGCCTACAACAACCAAAACACAAAGAACTAAAACAATCCTGAAAACAGAGTAAAGTTCACTAAGGCAATTGAGAGCGTTCAACAAAAGAAAATAAATAAATAAATACCTGCGTGCCCTTTGCAGCCAACAGCAGCAGGATGTGAAAGAGACCAGCTCTTGGGAAAGAGGACAGATCAACATTTACAGGCTCCAGAACAGACGGGAAAGAAGTTCATAATTAGCTCAGGTGTGACCATTTTCTCAATTAGCACAGGTGTGAATGGCTCCTATCAGCAGAGGAGAAAGGAAAATGAGACCTGCACACTCATCACATGTCAGGGAGAGGGGAATATTATATATGTATATATATATATATATATATATGAATATGAATATTTAGCAGAGTGTAACACACTCCACTTAAGCGCGTTCTCATTTTATCCTTGCTTTTCTTGATTTAATGACTTAATGCTCTCCCCTTCCCCCTCTGTCTCTCCTTTATTCACTCCCCATCTCCCTCTCTCTCTCTCTCTCTCTCTTTCCCCCGTCTGCCCATAAATAGCGAATCCAATTGTTCCAAAATCTTGAAAATGCCTTGCATGTAAGTACATTTCTGTACGCGCCGTTTTCCGTGAGGGTGATCCTTCCCTCCCTCCTCTGAATTTTACATTTCTCTCCCCCCTTTCTCTGCCCGCTCGTTCTTCTCCTGCCTCCCCTTCTTTTCCCCTCCGCTGTTCCTCCTCTTCCCTCCCACTCCCTGTGCACTTCAATGTGTAATTGATTTGCCGGTACATTAACCCTCCCCGGTGGGAATATAATTCCTCTCTCTTTCTCTCCCTCTCTCTCTCTCTCTCTCTCACACTCACTCTCTCTTTCTGTTTGTCTTTCTCTTTTAATCTTTTCCATATTTTCCACCCCTCTCTCCTGGCAACATACAGAACAAGTAGTAATGGACCAGTGCACTACCTGGAGTGCGAGCCTCTCAATCTGTTCAGTTTCGTGATTCCATTTCAGGTTTGAATCCATGGTATGGTTACTTGGCAACATGTCCAAGAGCACTGAGCCGGTGAAATTCCTGAGCGCTAAATTACTTCGCTGAATAATGCACTTAATTACATTAAGCACAAGTTTGGTGATATCGCTCATTGAGAGGGGAGGAAGTGCACATTAAGCATTTCTTATGTTTCATTCGTTGGTGATTTCTCTTGCTCTGGTGATGTGTGTGTGTCTGTGTGTGTGTGTCCATGTGTGCGTGTGTGCGTGTGTGTGTGTGTGTGCACGCAGGTGTGTGTGTGTGTGTGTGTGCGTGTGTGCGTGTGTGTGTGTGTGTGTGTGTGCCTCGTGGTGCAAGGCTATGGATATGCATGTGTTTTCATTCTTCTCGTGGGGCTTCAGAGAGAAGAAGGGAGAGGCAGAAAGATGGAGAACTCCTTTGCGGTGTCTTTCAGATCACAGAAGCAGGTTGGCGAGGAGAAATAAAGGTTGGGAGGAAATGACATCGCATGCAGAGGCACCACAGAAACGAAGCGCTCCTCTTTCCAACATTCTCTCTCTCTCAAAAAAAAAAAAATTCCACAAAGTAAATATTTTATCCCCTTTTTTTTCTAGGTGACGAGGGAATGTAGGACAGAGGGGCGGGAACTTAAACGAATGATGCGCCGTGGTGCCGCGGTTCAGCGGTGGATGTTCAGAGTGCCGGAGGTAGCGGCTCGGTCTGATCAGAGCGTACAGCCGCCAGAGCCGCTACCCGCTCGCAGTTTGCCGCGCTCACAGGGGCTTATCGCAGGGGTGGAATTAACCTACGCTCATCACACAGATTATTTCCTTTAGCCGGGGAGTGGGGGGTGGGCGGGGGGGGGGGGGGGGGGCAGCCCTGTTTCCTGCAGCGCCGTATCCATTTCTGGATTCCACGCCTACCTCTGCGCTTAATTAAGCAATTAAGCCCATCGTTTATGTGATCTGCCATATTTTGGCGACGTTCGCCGATGAAGCTGTCAGCGATAGCCGAGGACTGTCCTCGTCTCCCTGTGCGAGGCGATTTACCCTGACCTAATCCGCGAGCGAACGGGCGTCGGTGCGCTCGGCTAATCGGGTAATTGAACCGTGGTAACGGGTGGAAACAAAAACCAGGAACGGCACTGCCCTCGGGGAACAGCACTCCCAAGCCCTGTCCAATTAAGCCAGGACAAAAAAAGAGGAAACAGGCAACTCAAGCAGGCCATTCTAGAAATCATTAGTCTTGTGCAAAATACATTTTGCCGGTACAGTTTGCTTGTTTAAATTGCTTGTTGTTCAAATTTCAGACATATTTATTCATTAATCCCTGTAATTGCTAAAACTTGGTAGGGATGCCTGTCAGTCATCCAAGCAAGGAATTCCTCCTAGTATGACATCATTCTGATTCTCTGTTTGTTTGTGACATCATCGGCCTTCGCTGGAGTTCTGGCAGGGCTGCAGCGAAGCAGAGTTGTTACAGACCTGGGCCTGCAACTCCACGGGTGTGGGTTTAATTCCCAGCAGGGGTGATGTCTCTGTAACCCTCCAGTAAGGTGCGTAACCTGACTTGCCTCATTTAATAATCCAGCCGCTTAAGTGTTTGTTTTTTTTTCATTTTAAATAAAATGTCATCAGTCTATGTCATCAGGATAAGAATGCAACCGCGATCGTCTGAGGCATCCTCACACATTCCAAATGCTCCTTCTGTAGTCATTCAGAGCTATAACAGTCATGTGACGTTTTGACGACCACGAGGCATGTCTTCATTCACACCTGCAGTCTGTAGAAATGCACCCTTGTGGCCTGTATTCTTTAGCTTGTTTTCAGTTCTCAGGTAAGAAACCTGAGATGGTTTAAATGGTCCATTTCCTGTCCCAACAGTGCTGTTGCCTTAGAGCAGGGGTGTACAGTCTTATCTGAAAATAGTCCGTGTGGGCTCAGGTGTTTGTTTCAGCCCAGCGCTATGACACCTGAGACAACTAATTAACCAATCGTGGTCTTCAATCAAGACCCTGGGAAGTAGAATCAGATGAATTGGTGCTGGGCTAGAACAAAAACCTGCACCTATTCATCTACTGAATACTACCACCACAGTAATGTTATATTATAGTGTTCATCTATGGACAACTAACACTATAGTGATGTTATATTATAAGGGTCACCTATTGAATGCTAACACAACTGTTCAGTTCTTTTGTAGTGTTCATCTACTGAATGCTAACAGCACAGTGCTGCTCACTTGTTTGTGCAGCTTGTAGTAAACAAACAGCACGTTTGTGTCGAGCACAGAGGGCTGCAGAATGTTCAGGGAGCGGTTTAAATTGGCTGGCGATAGCCCGGGGGGTATATCCGTAAGGTGTGTTCCAGAGAACGGGTGTGCGGAGTGCCTTTCTGTGGAAGTGCCCGGACCGCTGAATTGTCCTCAGACGCCCGCGTGTCAGGTTGTGCAGGTCCAGTATTGAGTCATTTCCAGTTAATTTCTTGAGCTCTTGAGGCGGAGAGTAACCTCAGGCGTTCACAGTACCGGGATGGGTTTGATTTTGTTTACATATTTTACATTTGCATTAAATTAAACAAAGTGTTTTTTGTTTTGATTTTTTTGTCATCATCTCTAGGTAGGTTTCACGCCGTACGGATTCTGCGAAACTATAGCGTTTCGCTGTAATACTGTGTGTTTTTCGTGTGATCTACGACAGCGCGTGACCTCAACCGGTTCGGATCGCGTGTCATCAGTGATGTCATCACCTCCTCCTCCTCTTTCCCGCTCGCTTCGGATCTTACTTCCTGGTAATTAGAGTGGAACAGAGCAGAGTTCTCATCAGTCATGATCGTAATAAAGCACATCAGACGCCAGCGAAGCTCCACAGCAAGCGTCCCAGCGTCAGATTGAAGACAAAAGCGAGAACAGGACACAGTTCGGCAAAGGGAAGCGCATTCAATTTCCATTCATTTTCCTTTGTACCAAAATGAATGTTGTGCTTTAATTAGTGTTCCTAAATCTCACCTGATAGATGATCATGACATTTATGACAGAATGCATGATAAAGGATGCTTGATAGAGGATGCATGATAGAGGATGCATGATAAAGGATGCTTGATAGAGGATGCATGATAAAGGATGCATGATAGAGAATGCATGATAGAGGATGCATGATAGAGGATGCATGATAGAGGATGCATGAGAGAGGATGCATGATAGAGGATGCATGATAGAGGATGCATGATAGAGGATGCATGATAGAGGATGCATGTCCGGGTGGCTCACCCAACTCAGCACAGCACGCCCAGACCAGGGCCCGCATTCATAAAACATCTCAGAGCTGTAGTGTCTGCAGGTTTAACTCCAGTCCTGGAGGGGGCGCTGTGTCTGCAGGTTTAACTCCAGTCCTGGAGGGCAGCAGTGTCTGCAGGTTTAACTCCAGTCCTGGAGGGGGCGCTGTGTCATGCTGGTTTAACTCCAGTCCTGGAGGGGACGCTGTGTCATGCTGGTTTAACTCCAGTCCTGGAGGGGCACTGTGGCTGCAGGATTAACCTCAGTCCTGGAGGGTCGCAGTGTCTGCAGGTTTAACTCCAGTCCTGGAGGGCTGCAGTGTCTACAGATTTAACTCCAGTTCTTGAGGGCCGCAGCATCTGCAGGTTTAACTCCAGTCCTGGAGGGGACGCTGTGTCATGCTGGTTTAACTGCAGTCCTGGAGGGCCGCAGTGTCTGCAGGTTTAACTCCAGTCCTGGAGGGGGCGCTGTGTCTGCAGGATTAACTCCAGTTCTTGAGGGCTGCAGCATCTGCTGGTTTAACTCCAGTCCTGGAGGGCTGGAGTGGGACCCCCTGGGATAGGATATTGACCAGGTAAATCACACAGTGAGAGCGACACTTTTGTCAAATCAGCAGAAGTAAAGTAAACTTTAAAATATAGGCCACACGTGTGCATTAAAATATTAACCAAATTGGCTTAATGTTGCAACGACTCCATTGCACCAACATCATTCAGGAGTAAGTCTAGATAACTGATCAGCTGATTGTATTTACCTTGTTATCACAGACCGAATAAAGGCCAGCTTTAGCAGTGTAATTTTAATCAACTCAAACCCCCCCTCCCCCTTCCCCCCTCCCTTTCTCTGAATAACGTAAGTGTGAAGTGGTTTGTGGTTGTGTGTGCGATGACTCACAGTCTGACGAACAAAACAGACTACGGTCCTTGAAACGTTGCGCAGATGTGCACGCATCCGGAATCTGCTGAACGAGGCCACACATTGGCCCCGCCCACCCACCGACACCCCCCCCCCCCCCCCAACACCCCCACCAACACCCCCATCCAACACCCCCAACCGACACCCCCAGCCGACGTCATCTTCTACGCTAGCAGGCGATGACGAAGTGGCGTGGGATGAAAACCAGCGACAGTCAACGGCCAATTCCTCGCAGAATGCAAATCATATGTATTTCAGGACCAGAATTATTAAGCAGGTTTAGCCATGCGTAGTCGCTGCCTTACGCACTGCATACGCGGCTGTACCAGTGAAATCGTGTGACTGCGTTGTGCCAACGCTAAATAATCTTAACGACAAAGAAGACGGTGCAGTAACCCTGAAGCGAACGAGCAGTTTCTCGAAGCTCTAATCAAGAATTCAGACCAAAGCAAAATTTTGAAAAACAGCAAGAACTGAAATTAAAAAGAACGTAATTGCGGACGGATGAGGTATTGTGAGAAATGGCGTTTCGAGCACGAGCTGTTCTGGGGGAAGAGGAGCAGACAGTAAAAGGACAGGACAATGAGACGACGGGACAGTGCGCTTCTCCGTGTCTCCTTCGTCTATTTTTGAACGTGAGCCTTAATTCCGGTGAAGCAACGGGGTCACGGCGTCAAGCCGGCGTGAACATGGCTCAAGGGGAGGACTCACGTGTGTGTTTGCGGCACTACTCCGCTCCATGCAGAGCACGGGCCTTTACCTCATCTACCGAACATCCCCCCTTCTCTCCCTCTCTGTCTCTCTCCCTCATACTCTCCCTCCCTCTCTCAGTCAAATTCAAATTCAGAATGCTCTATTGGGATGACAAGATATTTCTAATATTGCCAAAGCACAAACGTATACAAAGGAACACAAAAACATAAATCCAGACAAACAGTCTTTCTCAGTCTCTCTCTCTCTCTCTCCCTCGCTCTATCGCTCCTTCGCTTTCTTGCTCTGTTCCTTGCTTTCTGTCTCTCTCCCTTTCTCAGTCTCTCTACCTCACTCTATCTCTCTCGCCCTATCTTAGTCTCCATCTATCCCATGCTCTCTCACGCTTGTTTTCTCTCTCTCCCTTGCTCTGTCTCTCCCTCGCTTGCTGTCTCTCACTCTCTCTGACTGTTTCACTTCTCTTTCTCTCTCTCACGATTGAAATCATGCACGGCTTAATGCTGATGCATTGGCAGGACAACTGGTCCAGTACTGCCAAAGCATGAATAAATCATACACGTAAAACATCTAACTGTGCTGTGCTTATTACACAGATTGAATTGCCGTTTCTCTGTCACAAAAAAAGTATTCAGCTCTCAATATAATTTCTGGCGAAACAGAGACTGAGAGCTCACTGGGTGCCCAGTTGCACCGGTGTCAGTCGTCCTGTCCAGGGTTAGCCAAGGAAGCCGGTAGCATCGGTGCTGGTGGAGCTCAGCTGCGTGGGAATATCAGCTAGGGGACCAGGTCCTCACTGTGCCCCATGCAAGGGGAGCGAGGCTAACCCACAGGCTCTAGGACCCCGTGAGCCAGCCCCGACATCGTAGTGTAGCTGAGAAACGGGAAAAGGAGAGGGGGAGAGAGAGATAGAGAAAGAGAGGGGGACAGAGAGAGAGAGGGGGAGAGAGAGAGAGAGAGAGAGGGGGGGAGAGAGGGAGGGAGAGAGAGAGGGGAAGAGAGAGAGAGGGAGGGAGGGAGAGAGAGAGGGGAAAAGAGAGAGAGAGGTAGAAGAGAAGGAGAGCAAGTCGCTGTCGCTGCTCAGCACTTCAAAAGTCGCTGAAAGCTTAGCCTTTGCAGGAGACACTTAAAGAGGCAGCAGAGGCATAAATACCCTGCTTTAGTGGGATTACAGAGCTCCAATTCCATCTGCGACAAAGAGATAGAGAGAGGGAGGGAGGGAGGGAGGGAAAAGGCTGAGTAAAGAAAAGGTGAGAAGAGAGGGGAGAAAAACTCTACAATATATGATATATTCAGTCCCATGTTCCCATAGGAATTTCATTTCTGCAGGCACTACATGGGTCCATGCAGATGCATGTGTAAATATATATTTTTATGCTTCTAAAAAATGTTGTCAAACCGCACACAGGCACATAATTGAGAGATCCCTCAATCAGAACAGAATCAGTACGGAACATGCACAGCACACACTCACGACCAGCAGAGCGTGGAGAAGCGTACACAGATCAACTCACTCAACCACGTGTGCAGTCGGTCGTTCATCTGCCTCTCTCTCTCTCCCTCTCCCTCTCCCTCCCTCCCTCTCCCTCTCTCTCTCTCTCTCTCCCCCTCTAATGCTCTCTGTCTCTCGACCGCTAGGGCTGACTCCACAGGATCGGAGGCTGTGTTCTTGCATCACACCGCGCGTGGAGCTGAACTCGCCGGATGCTTCAGTCTGGGATGCTGGATTCTACCCCTCTCGTCCGCAAGCGTTCCCCTCCTCCCTCTCTCTCTCTCTCTCTCTCTCTCTCTCTCTCGCTCTCCAGCACTTCACCGGTTCACTGCATGGGCTGAAGACAAAAGAAATATCTGGCTGCACTGAGGTAGGTCTCACCTATCTCTCACTGATTTAAAAAAAAAAAAAAAAAAAACATTTGCAATCAATCAAATGCATGCTCAGTTCTAGAACCTACGGAATTCAGCGGTTCGTGTGCAGTTAAGGAAGGGGCTCTCAGAATGGAATGGAATGGAATGGAATGGAATGTTCACTAATGAATTGTAACCACGGGCGCCTTTTCATCTGGAAAGTGGCAACGATTACCATTTATATGAGAAACGATGCCATCGCGTGATTTACGGTCTCCTGGAGAGAAGGCGAGCGTGTGTCCTGCCGTTGTCCGTAGCGTAGTGTAGCGTAGCTGTTTGCCGTTGCCGTTGGCTTGATTGGGGACTGTGATACCTCAGTGTAGTTCTGGAATAGATTGGCTAAGATGAAATACAAACGGGGGAACACAAACAGATGATGTGGAGAATGTAACCAATAACAATCTTCATTACCTGTGGTGGTCCTGATCTTTTTTTTGCTGTTCTTTTTTCTCAGATTTTTGTTTTCCATAGGTGCTGTCATGTGAATTTATGTCATGGCACAGATAGAGAAGAATGGTATATAATATATGTTTTTGTTGTCATGTGAGGTTGTGTACTGGGAGCTGTACCTGCAGATTGAAGCAGGGGCTGAGGGTTGAGGGGTTTGTCCTGTGGCTGTTGGGCGATTGCGTTGTGTCCATGGGGAGACAGGCACCACTGCTGCAGTGGAAGACGGGCTTTCCTGCTGATGTGTGTGAGCACTCTGTGTGTTTACTGCAGCCTGCATACAGGGAAACTGTGTGAGGATAGGGAAACATGGACACACACACACACACTCACACATGCACACCACACACACACACACACACACTCACACATGCATGCATGCACACACACACACACCACACACATGCACACACAAACATATACACTCACAAACACATGCACACACACACACACTCATACACATACACACACACACACACACACACACACATGCACACACACACATACACACGCATGCACACCCATACACACGCACAGACACACTCAAACACACACACAAACACATGAACAAATACATACACATACAAACACACAAATACATACACACAAACACACACACACACACACACACACACATACATAAACACACACACACAGACACAAACTCGCTCCTCATTCTAGATAAAGATCTGCATTTGTGCAGTCTCGTACTACCTTTTCTTTCTGAAACAAAGAGGATTCGTTAGCGAGGAGCAGCCTCGGTGGGGAGGTAAGATTTTTCTTGTTTGTCACGCTGTGGAGCAGCCCCAGCCAATCCTCCGGTGCCTGAACACAAAGTGTAACAGCAGCCTACAGCGTGGACGTGACAAATGTCCAGTCAAGCCCCGTGGCTTGTGCCTGG